>NC_139227.1:11735399-12026577 GCF_055691185.1 Crinia signifera
AGTATACTATGAATTTATCAAATGTGTCAATTTAGTTATGATGGAGAACTCCAATTCTCTAACCAGAGAGCAATAGCCTAGGGCCTCATTCAGAGATATATACATAAACCTGGAGACTACAACCATTTCCAATGTTTTCAGTTCTGAGCATGCGCTGATCTGGACAGCTGCTCCGTCCGCCATGTTCCAGAGACTAATTTCACTACAGGGCATTTGTGGCGGCCATTTTGGTTGTGATATTTTTTACGCAGCTGCAACGCTTTAAAAAAAAAAATCTGTCCATATGCAAAATTGAATGCATCTTAAACATAAAAGCATAGCATTTGATGGTAGATAAGGACGTAAACCATAGAGATAATTTTTCTTGATAACCAATTAACCTATGTTTGAATTGTGGGGGTAACTAGAGAACCTAGGGGAAGCGCAGGCAAGCAGAGGGAGAACATACAAACTCTGCTCAGTCAGGGCCATGGTGTGGCCAAACAGAAGATAAATCATTTGATGGTTTTTCACCATTTTATGATTTCTATTCCTTTCGCTAATACAAGTTAGTCAACACAGAATTTTATTTTGGACAGAGATAGCCGAATTCAGAAAAGGTACTCCGTCCACCCCAAGCAGCCATTGACCTGCCTGCATTCACAGGGGTACCTACAGCGTTTTCATGGGCACTCCTACCATTTTTGTGGGCACGCCCATGAAACACTGGGCATACACACCCTCTGCCTGCCCCCGACCCTCCCTTCCCGGAACAAACAGCCCGGCAAGTGTGAAACTTCACAAAGCCATTCGCACCTGGGGTTTGCAAATGCTCAAAGACCGAACATCGGGGATGGGGACAAATTCGACCCATAACAAATGGGTCTGAATCTGCCCGTTTGTCTCAATGACTGTCAATTTCAATTTTATTGTTGTACAATTTAATTTTTTTTCAGGTTGATTCTCTGCAGCCTATTGCAGCTCTATAATGCAAAATTATTTTCTACTCTCTTATTAGTTCTAGATATCGATGCACTTGAGTTCTCTTAAGAGGATGACTTCACTTGCTACAACAATTAGTTAGTTCAATATACATCTTTAATGTAAACACTTTGACATTGAAGGATTGTGCGGTGGGCATCTTGTTCGATAAGATTCATCTCTCGAGTCTAACCTTGGTTATGATTTATTTATTTGCTCTTTATCATAATATTGGTTTGAGCTCTGGAGTGGGCCATGGCTACCTATATTGTAACATTTGAAAATCAGGAACACCAAGCTCATAGCTAAAAATCATCATAGGCACTTGACACAGCTAGAGATCCACTGGATGATGGGCGGTTTATAGTATATAAACTCAATACGAAATTTCCCAAAGGTGATTTTTTTTTTGTTTGTTTCTAGAATCAGATAAAAAAAAGACATACAGTAGTTACACGGTTAGAGAGCTCAGTAATCTTCTTATTCACCCAGTGCTGTTTAAAATGCAGTGCAGGCGACCCATAGGGAGGCATTGAACTACAGTTGTAAAAAGTGACGGTGAGCTGACATGCTGTAGATAAGTAAAACACAATAAACTCACCATCGGGTATCCCCAGGCCCGCACTTTACAAATTAAATACACTTATCCATAATTTTACCTTAACTTAAACTACTTAACCTAAAATAAAGACACGGACACAAAGTGGTGGCGTTTCAAAAGAATGTCAAAAATTATTTTGACAAATTACTATATGACTATAAATGGTGGCAGCACTAAAGAATGGTCACTAGAGGAAAAGTGGGTTTAAAGATCACTATGCATACACACATGGCTGATGATCACTCTCCCTGGTCAACCACCCAGGCAGGTGGCGTGGCCATCCCCCGTGCAGAAGCATGGCCCATGACAATCGATGTCAAGGTAGAGTGCTCCCCTTTATCTACACACACACACAGAGTTCTTAAAGAATGACCGTTCTTTACCGCCGCCGAAGAAGAAAAATAGGGAAAGGGTGGGTGGGGCTTCGCAGGACAGAGGGAGATCACTCTAGCACGTGATCCTTCGTAACCTATCTAAACCCTCCCCCCTGCACTGATAGGCCTTATGCCCACCTCATTATTTTAATCCATGACTAACTACTAAAGTGTAACCTGCAGGAACCCTTCAGTGGTTTATGCCTATCTCACTGCTTAATCAGCCTTTGGTGTTTCTTTACGTTACAAAATATCAGCAATTACTGGGAAGGACTATTGTAAAATCCTAGCATTGCCAGGATCATTTGGTATATTTTATATCTGTATATATATATACACTTTTAGATGTCCACCATACTCAGCATTCCTATGAATATGGTGCTCACTGGCACTCAACAATCCAAGGTTGGGGTACACCATTACTTAAATAAATAAAAATCAGAGAGTTCCACACTCACCATTGTAAACTCACTCACCTTCAGTGTGCTGCACAGTCTATTTCTACTTTTGATTCTGATGCTGCTGGGCCGCACATCGGGATCAAATCAAGATCGACTGTGGCCAAATCAAAATTGATAGCCCACATTGCACTGTGCATACATGCCAAAAGGGTCTCTACCTGGTGAAATGTGTCTAAGGAGTTTTAGTGGGCGCAATGTGTATAAGTGGCACTACTGTGTGGTGTTATGTGAATTGGTACTATTATGTGGCCACGCTCCTTCCCCACATAGCCACGCTGTCTAGTTATGGCAGTGCTACTATTTCTACTATCTCGGAACGAGGGCCATACTGCTCAACATCCCATATTCATAGAATTCCTGTCTTAGTAAATAAACCCTAAAGTCTTTTTGGACTAAAAATAAAATATCTAGTAATAATAGAAATATCCACTGAGTCCACTTATGATAGTATTTACGTCATTTACTTACTAAAAATTTTACAACTACTTCAATTATTCACTTTTCCTTCACCTTAATGTTAAAAATAGTTTTAAAATGGCTAAGTCTCACTATACTGTTTGCTGGTACACACAGATGATGGAAAACTATCAGAGAATAGGAAAGACAACACCTTTTGTCCTCACTTTTAAACAGAGTGCCAGGCATCACTGCCTCCACCAGAGGCGTAACTCTGGGAGACAATGGAGTCATCTGCCACCGGGCTCCTGCTCCCAAGGGGGCATCTCTCCTCCCCTGCAAGTTTGAATCAGTTAATTGAAAGCTGTCAATATCACTTATGTGGCTGACTCTACTTCCTAGCCATAGGCGCCGATTCAGCGGGTGCTCAAGGGCCCGAGCACCCACAGGAATTAATAAGCACCTACGTTCCCGTAACTCCAGAGTCCCAATGCCGGGCCGCTGTATTTGCTTGTTGAGCCTTTCAACAGGCTTGAGCACCCACCAGCAAAAACATAAATCGGCACCTCTGCTCCTAGCAGGACCATAGACGTCACAGTCTCTTTATTTAAACATAATATACAGTATATAACATACATACATACACACACACACACACAGGCATACATATATTTCTATAAGATGTTTTGCGTGTGTGTGTGTGGAGGGGAGGCGCCAATATTTATCTTGCCTCCGGGCAACTGGGACAAACTTACGCCACTGGCATCCACGCAATTCAGTTTACTACAGTATGTACTCTTTAAGTGTCTCATACAACTTTATTGTATTGTACAAAACAAGAGCTGGGCAGAAACTATGGGTGACATTTAATAGAGGTCAATTTGTGTTTTTTTTTGCATTATTTTCACCACAAAATGGCATTATCGCATTTTTTTTCCCAAATTGTCCATTTAATAGGGTGCGAAACGGCCTGTTTTTCGCATTTTTTTGTCGATAAATCGCACTTTCTAAAAATGCTAAAAAAAAACGCATTTGTATCGCATCCAGATGTTTTTGCACAGAAAACTATACAAAACGCATATTTAATGGGATGCGCAAACTGAAATTGCACTTTTGAGGTGTCTATAAATCGCACTTTTTCAGACCAGGGTCTGATGTGCGAATTGGTCAGAGACATGCACAGATCATTGTGAACTGTGCATGTTTCTGGTGTTAAAATAGAGTTAAAAAAAAACGCGAAAAAAAAACGGCGTGGGGTACCCGCTCCTGAGCATATCCATCCCGGCCTCAAAGAGCCAGCAGGGTAATGGCACAGCCGGGGGGAGACTTTTTATACAAGTTCCCCCGGCCAAAGCATTCATTCCCCTGACCGGTCAGCATGGGCAGGGGTCCTGGGGGAGTGGGGACCCCCCCAAAGAAGAGGTCCCCCCTCCAGAACTTACCTGCCCATGCTGAAGCCTGGGGCTGTCCTCGATGTCCCTGGGCGGTGGGCATCGAGCTGATTTTGTGTAAAAAAAATAGATGATAAACTATTATCTTATACCGTGGAACTATGAGTCCCAGCAAGCCTCCCCCGCATGCTGGGACTTGGAGAACCACAAGTCCCAGCATGCGGGGCATTAAAGGGCCCGCTGGCACTTGTAGTTCCACAGTAAAATAAATAGTTAAA
This sequence comes from Crinia signifera, assembly GCF_055691185.1. Lineage (NCBI taxonomy): Eukaryota > Metazoa > Chordata > Amphibia > Anura > Myobatrachidae > Crinia > Crinia signifera. The sequence continues at coordinate 11,739,861 of NC_139227.1, forward strand.
TAAACACACTGACACCCATTAAAAATAAAACTTTAATACATACTGTACAAAGCCCACACATACTGATACTTACCAATCTTGAGCCCGTAGGTTGGTCCCTTGGTCCGGGGTTCCGAGGTCTGGGGCTCCAGGGATGAAGAGTCCGGGGTCCTAGGACCCAAAGAAATCCATAGGGGGACCTGTGGAAGAAAATCCTATGTTTTTGGTTTTTTTTACCAAAAATTGTACACATTTCCATTACTTAAATTCATCACAAATCGCACCATATCGCAATTTTCCCCCGCAAATTTGCATTTCATTAAATATGCGGATTACAAGGGAAAAATGGAATGCACGCAGTGGGGGGCATTCGGCCAGTCGGCTGCCTAAGTTTTCCTGTTCCTGTTAGGCTGTTAACATACAAAGCCTAGCCAACAGGTCTGAATCGGGCCCATAGTACGTACAGTACGCAGAGACATATATATATATATATATATATATACATGTGTCTGCGTACTCTAAGCCAATTTCCAGAGCTATTAATGACTTTAGAAAATAACAACAAGAATGACTTCAAATAACATTTCAAGCTTCATAACTATTAATGAAATTTGTATGGTTGTCTGTGCATTAATGTTCAATAATGAGTTGTCGAGTTCTGAAACTCTCTTCATTTTGTAACATATGATCCAAAAAGAAATACAACTATTAATAGTTGGAAGAATCAATTCTAAGTGCACACATTTCCTCTGGTACTCCAGTTATTGAAATAATAGAAGACATTAGTGAAAGTGCTCTAAGTGTTGACAATGACTTGGAGATGGAGATACTTGTATGATGGAGAGCATGCTGGCTAATGCTGCTCCAAAAAGAAATTGTATCCTGTTATTATTAAACTGAATGAACTAAACAGAAGTACGCATTCGTTTGGGGAATTTACAAACGTAACACTGCACACAGTGGTTAGGATTAAATGAATGTATTGTCCAGAAACACTGTACATTGCAAATGATCTAAAACCCCATTAACTTATCAAATGTCGTACACAGATACATAGTATTTAAGTATTTGAATTATTTATTGCGGTCATAAAAATATTCCTCACTAAGGTCTGTCCGCGACTAATGATCCCACTGAAAATTCATTGTCTTTCTTTTATTTGTATAAGTAGTGGATTTGGATAATCTGTTAGTGTGTGAGATTATTCCGATTTCATCTGAGCCGCAGTGAGAAAATATTATAATGTCTGCATCTTCAGCTAATGAGTTCCTCAAGCGTTCCTTGCAACTGGTGCTGCTTTTATAGTTTGATAATAGATAAACCAAGGGAGGGCGTATTATACCATATTTACAGTTATTTTCTGGTATACAGTATAGGGAAGGAGACTTTTATTCAAAAAAATCAAGGCTTGCTGCAGTTCTCCCTGTGTATGTGCATACCTCAACAACTGTCCTGATTATGGCGGGATTGTCCTGCTATTTGTAGACTGTCCCGCTGTCCCTCCTGAGGGTGGCAATGTCCTGCTGGTGGGGGCAGTTGGGGTTGGGTAACAGGAGATCAATGCAGTGATCTCTTCAGTGCAGTGAAGAGGGTGGGAGGGCCAGGATGGGGCTGGGGGCTACCCAGTTGCCACGAAAGTGCTGGGCACGCCCTCGAAAATAATAAAAATGAGGGTTGCTGCACGAAACCACCCCCTTTACACGAGGCCAGGCCTACACTCCACTTAACCCTGCTCCCTTTTCGGACCAGACGTGCCTTCGGAGCGACAGGTCCCGATTTGGATATTAGTAAAGTTGTGAGGTATGGTATGTGTCTGACATAGTCCGTGTCACCTTCTCAGATCATGTATTAGAACATTAGCACTGACATTGGTGCCCATTCTGCCCCCATAATCATAGTCCTTTTATGGTGTGTGTTCATCAATACAAAGGAGTCGGACTGTAACCCTGCTAAGGACAGAGTGGCAGATTTATAAAACCTGGTGAAGTGATAAAGTGGAAGGTGATAACACAGCCTGTAACAACAGATAGGTGCTGATTGGTTGGTGCGTTATCAACACCAACTTTATCACTTCACCAGGCTTAATAAATCTGCCCATGACTTACATTTTATTCTTCCTCTTGTCCACTTTCCCTATATTTCTATATCATTCTTTTTATTGAAGCAAAGATCCTCTCTTTAAACCTAAAACTACACTACACTAGCCAAATTATTTATGATCCCATGGATTGCACATTGGTACTATGTTGGTACTAAGACAAAGAGCGGGACGCACTAATACAAAAATACGGTAAAAACCCCATTATCGGGTATTTTACTGCATTACCATATACTCTAATCCCCCTCTGCCGGGTCAGCACTGTGGAAGGTATTGCCAGCAAAATCTGGCGATACCATGTAGAAGCCTATGGGCTTCACTTCTAAATTCTGTGTGAGGGATCTGTCACGAATCCCTCTCAGCAAGCTCCGCGGGCGAGCCGTCAATCTGCACCAGCACTCTGGGGCACCATCCAGAGACGGTGCTGCATCGCTAGGGACAGCACTTATCACAAGGGATGTCCCTTGCGTTACTAATCCCATATGTAAGTGCATATGCGATTAGTGAGAATGCGGTAGCTCGCTGGGACAGGCGGCGGATGTTAATACATGCCGCCCTTAGTCCATAACCCACTGAGTGGGATGAAAGGATGATCCTGGCTCACTGTTTCTGAATTTATGATCCAGGCAGAACCATATTACCCACAAGGTGGTACAGGCAGTCTTTTATGGCCTGGTGATCCTAACAGACTCAGCACCTGCCTTCTTCTGCCATAATGCTCAGGTAATGGTTATTGGATAAGAGGCAGTGGCAGATGGGCAATAGAAGTTACCATGGCGTTTCCCGAAAGGCCATCCTACCCATGAGGCTACTGGATCCCCGATCCAGCTCCTTACATTTAAGGGAGTGGCGCCTCAGGGGCATAGAGTCTTTGCCTGCATACAGAGACCCTGCAGCCATTCAAAGATGGACGCCGCCTTGTTGGGGACAGATGCTAGAGGTGTTTCTGAGAGCTCAGACAGGGAGCACAGAGTGCCCAGCGCTACTCAGAAGTTAGGATTCTGGGACTACTGGTGCACAGTCCCAGGCACAAGCAGGTAACATCCCTTGGGCAATGAACATGTAACTACCCTTGGGCAATGAGCATGTAACTCCCTCTTGACAATGAGCATGTACATTAACTTCCCCTGGGCAATAAGAATGTAACTCTGCCTGGGCAATGAGCAAATAATTTTTACTGGGCAATGAGCAAGTAACTCCCCTGGGCAATAAGCATGTAAACTCCCATGCAATGAGCCTGTCATCCCCACTAGGCAATAAGCGTGTAGCTCCCCCTGGCAACAAGCATGGAATCTTCAATAGAACTACCATTTTAGTACATTTGCCCATGCGTCTCTCTCATTTTTTATTTGACTCTATGTACAATTTTGTATTCTACCAATACCCACACCAACTAGATGGCAACCTCCCTCTGCCTGCTGGCATGCTGTCATCGCTAGAGAGCGCTCTGCCAGTTACTGCATTTCTGGGAGAAGCCGGGGAGAGCACCTATGTGCATGTGGTCACCGCCGGCAAATTGAGAGTGTCGGAAAGGTGGTCTTCCCCATGCATTGGTTGATTTCCATCCACACCAGCAGGTCCCAACGCCAGCGGCAAGAGGTGTAGAAAGCTGAACCATCCATTATCCTGCATGTGATACTGATTCATTGCCAGCATTAAAAATTGTGTGGAACATCACGCTATTTATCCATCTGAAGCTCCCCCATCAGTGTTTAATATCTACCATGGACTGACAGGGGTGAGAGCCAAATGAGTCACAGATTATTTATACCAAAAATGTACTTACCTATTTTCGAGTACTGCATCCTATCATTAAGGAGCACCTTATGAATTGTATGGACAGCATCATATAAAAATTTATTTGGGAAGGTAGAGTATAATGCTTGTAAAGTTTATTATTGGACACTGCCGCATTATGGGCTTTATTCTGATTGACTCGGATGGCTCCGTGTTCAGTCGGACGGCCGATGTTTGGTATTTGCGTATGTGCAGAGGTGTATCTGCACATGTGCGAAGGCGTCGCACGTCCGAACACGGAAAATGTGCAGAAAATGATCAGTCAGAACTGTCCCAGCAGGGGGTGTAGAGGGGCGTGAAGGGCTGTTTGGGCTCATTACCATATGCGTACGCCCCACGTTTCATGGGCATTCCCATGAAAACGCTGGGCGTACGTATGGTAATGCGGCCATGACGCATGTGTTCCTGCTTTCATACTGAAACATGTCCGAGTGGTCTGGAGCACTTGGTGCTGCCTGACCGCTCAGTCCATCATTCGATGGTCGGTGACCATCGGAGGATGGGGGAGTTTCCCGCAGATGGAGGAGGTGTTCATATGAAACATCCACTCGCGGTTCGGATGGTGTGAGCGATCCGTATGGTAGGCGGGGCTAAGAACACTCGGTTCCTGTCAGAAAATACGCATCCGTCCGAGTGAACTAGAATAAGGGCCTATGGCCTAATACTAACATTTGAAGAATTATTGATAGGATTTCATCTGTGTTTTAAATGGAAATTAATTGTGATATTGAATTATCTTATTTTATTAATTAAATATATTATTTAATCATCCCAGTACGCTCTCCCCATTAATTACATTTGTTTAGTGTATAGATTTCCAGCTATATTTTGGGAGCGACGTAAATACAATTTATTTAGCATACATATAAGAGCCATCGCTATTTCTTGATTGATTTGAGTTGTGCCTGATATTATTATATAGTATTTATTACTCCCTAAGGGCCAGATGTATCAAGCTTCAAAAAGTGATAAAATGGAGGGTGATAAACAACCAGCCAATCAGCTCATACCTGTCATTTTTCAAACCCAGCCTGTAACATGGCAGGTAGGAGCTGATTGGCTGGTGGTTTATTACTCTCCAGATGGCTTTATCAAATTCACAGTGGTACTAATGGAATACAGTAACTAGGTTGACACTGTGATGGTCGACATGCATTAGGTAGACCCCTAATGGTCGACGGGGCTTATGTCGACACATGAAATAGGTCAACATAGCTAAGGTGGACAGGGTCAGAAGGTCAACACAAGCATTAGGTAGGCCTAATGCATGTCAACCTTAATAGTGTCAACCCTATGACCCATACTCCTTGATACTTGGACTGTAATAACAGAGTTTGGGACCTGCTACTTCAGAGCGTCGATCATGGTTGATCAGCAGTTATAAGAATATACAGTAGATGCAAGTACATAGGAAATAGGATGTTGTGTAAGAGGAGGGGATGTCACATAGAGAATCCTGCGAAGGAATTTCACTACACAGTTTCTTATCTCTCATTCAGTACTGTAATCCCCAGCATTAACTCAGCTAAGACCCAGGACACTGGACGAGGGTTAAAGCCAGGGTTTCAATACTTAGCCCTTTTCAGGTTGTCTCCATTCCCACCCAAGCTACAGATGGAGCCGGCTCCATCCTTGCAGGGTCTGGCGATTCTATCGCCAGCCCTCGCCAGCGGCCGGCTCTCTCCAGGGGCGCACGCGAGCCCCGTGGCTACAGAGCTTTCTCCGGCGCCCGCTGCCTCCCCGACACCTTCCCTGGTGCCCCTCGCCGCCCCCCCTATCCCTGTCCATCTCCCAGAAGTGGAGACAGACAGGGACCCTCAGCAGCACTGTCCGGAAACTGGGACGCGCCTGCTTGTGAGACACACGCTCGTCCCAGTAAGATGGAGCGCCTCTGTGCCGGTGATCACCAGTGCAGGCATGCTGGCGATCCCCGGGCAAGAACTAGAGGCGCTCAATCTGTAGATCCTCCCATAATTCAGGTCTTCTGGCTAACATCGATTGCTTGGGTATGATGTCATCTTCAAGCGCTACTGTGCCCACCAATTAATGGAGCTTCTTTTGACCATGGTTAGTTCATCATGACCTGGGTCGCCTTTCAGACCACAGGTGACCTGGGTTGGTCGCAGGAATAACACTGGTACTAAGCAAGGTCTTGGACCCTGGACATTTGAAACGGGACAGGTCTTTTTACACATAGCCTAGACCTGGGTCAAGCTGCAAGCCGGGAATATCCTGGATCTAAAAGCAATGTTTGAAAGGGTTATTGTCAAGTTTTGCAATGGTTCCAATTTTACTACTGTATAGTGTCTGTAGGAAAGCCTCTAAAAAAATCAATAAAAAAAAAAATCACATCTTTAATATTATTCCTCATTATTCTTCAACAATAGGCCTCCTGAGATTTGATCTGGTCTCCAACATCATAAACTCAGCGGTTATGCTGAAAATGTACATATTTGGAATTAATATCTCAATTCAATTGGAATTTAAAACATGTAGTGCCTCATACAGTTTAAAAAATATGTTTTCTATAAATATGTATAGATCTGCAATTTTGTCAATAGGAAAAAAAAAAATAACCACATTACGCATTCTTTTTTTATGAAGCGTTTATTTGAAGTAAATATTAACAGGTTCCTTTTTATTCAAATATGCGCCAAATAATCTGGAATGACCTTTCTGAATAATTGAACACTAATTTTGCCTTTGTATGACATTCCTTGCAAATTGCAGACAGCCCCGAGAAATGCAGCTCACCACAATATTCTATATAGAGCAACATTTACAACTTTATCAGACATGTTTACAGTAAGGCATAAAAACCTGAGCAGGAGGAGTGAACGAAAACCAAATAGAATCTGTTGCTGGATTATTTTCTCTTCTATATCTGATTATTGCAGCGTTTACTGTAAAGGAACAAGTACCGCAAAATTTATTGAGATCTCTTTCATTATCCTGCTCCCTCTATTATAAAAAATTAAATGTTGATTGACCCAGAGAGGCAAATAATCTTTATGTATAGTATAGAAGTTTTTTGGAAATATATGTTTTAATTCAATACATTAGAATGATACACTAAAGTCTGCTGAACTTTAACACAATAACATTTTTTTTTTGTCACATGGCCAAAGAGGGGCACTAGTAGACCTAATAGACAATACCACCTGCACTGGCATATCTATAATGGGCAGTGGTTAAAGTGGTGGGGGAACGGGGTGGAATTGAGTTCCACCACCTGTAATTGTAAGGTGGAACATTTTAACCTTCACCTTGGCCTTGCACAGTAATTCTAACAGAAAAGCATTATAGATTGCCAGGGGGTGCCAAACACCCTAACACTAGCCCCAGCTCAGCCTAATGGGTTAGGGGAGGGAGGTAGGTGGCAGAGGGAATTTAGTTCCACCACCTCTCCATGCCCGGAAATTTTCTGGGTTTGACTGTGCTGCCGGAAAATACTACTAATATGTAGGTGTGTGCCAGTGGTGCCTGCAGCTCTGCACCACTGGCGCATCACCTCTCGGGGACCCCCCCAGTGGTTGCTCCTCTCTCCCCTCCTGTTGCTCCTCCCCTCCTGTCGCAGCTCCTATGGATTATCTTGGAATACTCAACAGACCGAGGCCCTTATTCAGATATGATCGCAGTACAAATTTGTTCTCAAAATTGGCAAAACCATGTGCACTGCAGGTGGGGCTGATGTATCATGTGCAGAGAGAGTTCAATTTGGGTGGGGTGTGTTGAAACTGAACTTAATTGCAGTGTAAAAATAATGCAGCCAGTAGTTACCTTGCACAGAAACAAAATAACTCACCTAAATGTAACGCTCTCTGCACATGTTACATCTGCCCCACCTGCAGTGCACATGGTTTTGCCCATTTTAAGAACAAATTTGTACTGCGATCAGATCTGAATAAGGGCCCGAGTCCTGAGCCATATTTACTGTTTCCAAAGAAAAAGATCTCCCTCCCTGCAGCTGCCTATTGAAATTGGCACACCATCACACTACCGAATATTACATAAATCACACCTACCATTGGTGTCCCACTTCACCGACTGGCTGCTTGTTGCCCGCCCAAGTCTCTGGACTTTTTCTCAATGCACTGACTATTTTATAAACATTTATTTTTTATACTGTTATATACACATTGTTACATATATGATATTATTATTTATGCACATATTAATGTTTGCTACTTATTAACTTTCCATTTTAATGTGTTGTGTCTGTAGTTCCTGTATAAAGGTGTTAATAAGGAAACATACAGTATATGCTAATTGTCAATGAACCCATGCCATCCTGTGTGCGAGGTATTGGTAATGCACAGACATTTGGGTTTCTTTATGCAAACATATCCAGGAGATACATCAAATGATCTCCACCTTTCCTGGAAGTTATATAATCTAAGGAAATTGGACTTATCCTTTTTAGTATGTACAGTAATCTTGATTTGTTATGCACTGCAAGTAAGATGGTCTGATTGATATGCAAATCATAAAGGTTTAGGGAATGATCTGACCATGCCAGTGTGTTTTCTGTCTATATAAAAAGGGCCTGTGAGCCCTGGTATTTGTACATCTGCCTGATCTGAATGCTGTAACATCTGTATGCTGTGCCTCCTAGTGATAGGAGAGGGCTCTTCTAAGAGCTTATATTTGAAAAAAATAAACCATCTATTGCCTCAAGACGACCGTCTCCATCTTGCGACCAACAGAACAACCGCAATAATTTCATTCTCTGGCTGTTCTGGGTATACTGCCCAGCGTCCTCCGAAGTTCTGCCCAGCGTCCTCCGAAGTTCCGGTCTGCCAGCTACTGAAGCAGAGGTCTGGTCCGTGACCAGTGGCGAGCCAACCGACACCAGTCGGGCTTGTGTCAGCAGCGTGTTGACGCACACTCTCTAGCAGGTAGTACTCAGATGCCAGCGTTTGGGCCTGAGGAGGTATCCGTGGTCCCAGGGGCCATGTAGTAGGAGTCTGGTGGTGGCAGCGATATACCCACCCACTGCATAGTGGGCGGAGTCAGTAGCAGGCGGTTACTGGCAGTAACAGGGAATCCCCTATTGGCCTGGTCCCGTGAGACCAGGAACTGTGGACCCGAAGGGCGTAGTCAGAGCGTAAGGGCAGGCGTCCGGTGTATGTGTATTAGAATAAGAATCAATTCATAGAAGCGCTCCTTGTTAGTCATGTGAGCTTAACTCTCACCGTATTAACTGCTACTTTGCTTTTTTTTGTTGTCCCCCCCTCTGAAGGCGTCACCTAGTATGCCCCACACTCCCCTATATTTAAACCGCATAGTCACATACCTCCGTTCCCAACAGTCCCATTTCTCATGGGACCATCCCATTTTTTTGGCATGTCCCGCCCCCCGCCCGGGGCCGACAGTGTCCCGTGGCAGGGGAGGGGCAGTTGGGAGTCCACCCCAGCTTGAAGGATTAGACGCTGTGCGCATGCATTCACCAACACAAAGGGGAAAAAATGGGGAGTGGCTCGGCGGTGACCTCATTTGCATATGACACGCTGTTACTGCAAAGGCCACGCCCCCTTCTCGGACACGCTTGCAACTCCACTGCGTTAGTGTCCCTCTTTTGAGAATGAAGAAGTTGGGAAATATGTAGTCATATAATTACTATACTGGAAAAAAAAATATATATATATCTGTAATAAAGGGCCTAATTCAGTATAGAACACAGATCACTGTTAGATCGCTATTCTTCGTTTTCAGGGGTCTGCGCATTACTGCACAGTAATTGAATCAGACCCAGTATGCGGCATGCTTTATGCTCTTTACATCATGTTCATACCATTTGCTAAAGGGTTCTAACACAATGCCGATATTATTCATAACTGCATCCAGATTGTAAGTTTACTTATTAAACAATATTTCAATTAATGTTTAGCCTGGCACAAAACCTCTCAGCACGGTTCCTATTGCTTTTAACCTCTGTCAAAAATAAATAAATAACCGTACAAATATATTGTTAGAAAAAAATCCAATTTTACTCCATCTGTAAACTGTTTTTCTAACTTGACCCCGTGTCAATATCCTTTATCCAATTATGATCACAAAAGAAATTCAATGTTATTTACTTCTGCTGAATACAGCAAGTACACCTATTCATTTTTACAATGTCATGGTATGCCTAGCCAGAATTGCTGCACAAGGGGTTTTACTTCCAAAAGGGGTCAAAGAAAGAACTATACACTTAAAGATATTCATAGTTTTCCACATAGATGGATTATACAGATTATTGGTCAAAGAGCAGACACCTTCCTAAACTGACATTTAGCATTGTTCAATCCACAACTGGAAGAAAAATATCTTTACTGAATATAAAGGACTGTATGTTGTGCATTGGAGTAGGAAAAATATTTTATATATTTTTTTATTCCCTGTATCCCGGTGAATGAGTTTTGTTTCAAGCTATAATTATGGATGACCTCGGTTCTACACCATAAGTTGAACACCGTATATTTGTAAATGAAGCGAACCAATAATTTTCTAGTGCAGCACAATGTTATTAGCTGTGGTGTTTGGATTTTATGGTGTAGCTAAATAGCAATTTAAAAGCCACTGATGTTATGAAAAATATGAACGTGCAAAAAAAAAAAAAGTGCACAAGAAAAAGTGCAAAATCAGTGTCATAGTCTTGAGGTGCCCAGACCAATTTGACACTATTTAGCCTAAGGATGTGGAGTTTAATGGGCAGGGGTAACATCATCCTACCACACCGAAGCAGGATGTGGCCTAGTGGAAAGGTGGTGTTCACCATATTTTCCTCGATCAGTGAGTATGTTTAGCATGCTCAATGTACATGGAGACGGGGCGGTCTTCAGTGTGGGCTCCTTGGTATCACCCTTATTGAGGGTGACACACGGAGAAGAGCTGCTGCCCCCCCCTCACATAGCTAATAATGCTACTAGGGGTCAAGTTTTCAGCAAGGAACACTGCATTGTTCTCCGCTACAGTATTGGATTCCGCTACTGATACTGCAGATCGCGGTCCACTGAGTAACTAATACCCCTTTCACACTGGAAAGCGCTTGCAAACTGGGTCGCAAGCCTGGTACAAAATCTTGGCTGTGACCCGGCTCGCAAGCGCTTTCACACTAGCAGCCCGACTCGGCATAAAGCCGGGCGGGTGACGTAATCGGGAGGCTGGGTCGGGGTGATGTCGGGAGATGTCAGTGAAGTATAATGGAATCCTATGGATTGTGGGTGCATGTTGTATTCGTGGCAAATCAGTTGTGGTTGCTGGTGAATAGCATTGTAGGATCAGTGACAACGGTACTTCTTTCCTAGCACGGCGCCCGTCTCATTGATTGTATGCCTTAAGTTTAAGGTACTTAAGGCATACAATCAACGCGATGGACCCGATTTTTTAATCTCATGGATCTTATGCATACATAAGATCCATGAGATCCATGAGATCCATGAGATCCATGAGATAAAAAATTGTGAGCCCCCAATAACCATTGTTAACGCCACCAGTACTATCAACGCCAATCCGAAGCGTGGCGAGCGCCGCGAGCCCGCGAGGGGCGGCGGTACGCATCCTCCGTAGTTTTCATACCCCCACTATCCACGTCGGCTTGGAGATGATTTTATATAGTGTGGCGAGCGCAGCGAGCCACCGAGCCCGAAGCGTGGCGAGCGCACGCGGACTACTTTACATGTATTCTGTGTCCCCTCGCGGGCTCGGTGCGCTCGCCATGCTTCGGGTTGGCATCAATAGTGGGGTGGCGTTAACAATGGGGGGCCATTTCACCTATGCGGGGGGGTTAGCAATTAAAATTGGGGTTTTGGGGCCTTTTTACATTGATTCCAATGTAAAAATCTCGTCGATTGCATCATCTCATGCATCTTATGCCGCACAAACACATAAGATGCATGAGATGCTTGAGATATCAGCCCCACACATACAATCTAGATCGTGGGCGCCATGCTAGGAAAACAGTACCGTGACAACACATCTGTCCTTAATACTGTAGTTTGCAGTATGCTATATTTTAACTGTTATTTTCAAAGAAGAAAGCATTACGTGGTTTATGTAAAAAGATGGGACTTCTATTAAAAATGGATTGTTGCTATGGCAACCAATCAGATTCTATTATCTTCTATAAGGTGCTCAATAAATAAGAAGCATATTAAGATTCTGATTGGTTGCCCATCTTCAATAGAACTCCCATCTGTTCACTTAACAGATAATCTTGGAAGCCAGGAGGGTGAATCCTAGGGTTACCACTCGTCTAGGATTACTCTGGACAGTCCGGTAATTAAGCCCGGTGTCCAGACGGGACGGGTGGCATTCCCGTTCTATTAAATGTCCAAGAATGGAGTGCGGCAGCCCCCCCTTTGTCCAACTCCATTGTAGCCTGTGTTCACCCATGGTATGGTGCGGACCATGGTGCTGACAGCCACTAGTAGGGATGCTGCGAGGGGTGGGACAGCTCAGCTGGGGCTCGGGCTTGCGGCGCTGATAGGCTGCTCGGCACTCGCTCATGGCAGCCGCTATGTGACTGAGTGAGTCAGACTGGCAGTGGCTGTGGCTGTCTGAGGAGAACTCTTATGTTATGGCCCCTGCTGCCTTGCACTAACAGGGCCCTCCTACTCAGCCTAGAGCATGGAACCATTGGCATAGAGCATGCAACCCTTGGCAAAGAGCATGGAGTCCCTGGCATAGAGCATGGAACATTGAAACCCGTGGCATCAAGCATAAAACCTGTAGCAATGAGCATTTAAGTAAGTAGACTTAGACTTTTGTGGCATAATATGTAATAGGCATTATGGCATGTGGAATTATATGTAATGGGCATTACAGTGTATGGAACAATGTGTAATGGGCGTAACGGTGTTTGCTATAATGGACATTACAATGTTTGGTATAATGTGTAATGGGCATTACTGCATGTGTTATGTGTAATGGGCATTACGGTGTGGCATAACATGTAATGGGAATTATGGCATGTGGTATAATGTGTACTAGGTGTGTGACCTGTAATGGGCATTACAGTGTAAATTTGTGCCCACTGCCCCTGTTTTTAGTTTGTTTGACTCCTTCACTTTCATTGTGGCTCCTAGATGTAAAAAAAAACCTGTCAAGCCCTGGCATAAGGTGTAATGGGCATCACAGTGTGCAGCATAACTTGTAATGGACATATCAGCGTGTGGAGTAACGTGTAATGGGCATTAGGGCGTTTGGCATGTTTAATGGGCCTTATGGCATGTGGTATAATATGTAATAAGTCGTGACGTATAGGTGGATTTGCAGTGTACATTTTTGTTGTGCACCTTTGGCATGCACTTACCCTGTTTTTAGTTTGTCTGACTCCTACACTTTCATCCTGGCACAAAGATTTAAAAAACAAAATGGGTGGGCTGTGGGTGGGTCAAGTGGCAGATCACTGAAAATGAATTTCTGAGCAAAAAGTTGCTAACCCTAGTGAATTATATTGTGTTTTCGAAAGAAACAGACAAAGCACCCATGTTTGGTAGCCATTTGATAGGTCGGCAGTGTCTAGGTTGACATTCCATGTGTCATAATCTTATTAGCTTTTCATATTTAACCATCCACATGGATTCCGATTGGAACGGTGTAGTGTGCTGAGCGTGGCACCTTGTCCAACGCATGGCAAGAAAAGCGAGGCATGTACGGGACTTGGTACACTAATTTGTGCTCCACATGCTGAAATCTACAGCATTTCTCATATGTACTAATCCAAGAAGCCTATGGGCTTCTCCCCGCATCCATACTGTAAAGGGATCCAATCGGATCACTCCCAGCATCCCCAGCGGCCATGGCATGTCTTTAAGCATGTGTAGATATGGCTTGTATTGGGCAGATAATTTTAGCGTGTATGCCTGGCATTGCTGATCACTTTCCTTAGCGGGCCTGTTATTAAGTTAACAGGCAAAGTAGGAGCAGATTTATCTTAACTATATGGTAGGTGAAATATTATTGCATCTGCCCCTTTATATGTCTCCAATATTTGTCTCTCCAAGGTTTGCCAGAGCCTACTGCGCCGTGAAGAGGAGAAGGTCCATCCAGAGTTTAGACACGGGTCTCCTCCCCTTGATGCTCTCCTATAGGGCTCAGCTTCTGTGACAGATAAAGAGCCAGCACTAGAGAGAGCTTGGTCTCCAGGGGCAACCAGCTTCTCTGGAGATGGTGGATACACCACCTGAGCTATTAAAATGAGGCCCCTCCCATGAGATCTCACCCCCTTTCGATTAGGCCACAACCCTTTTCAGCTGGTTGCTCATACCGCAACTTGGGAGTGGGGGTGTTAATGCAAAGTGCACAACCAGTGTCCCCACACCCAATGATGCCTCTGGACAGATATAAACAATAAACCAATCAGCTTCTAGTTGTTATATTTCAAACATACTGTAGCATGTATACTACAAGAGCTGATTGGTAGGTAATTTTCTCTGTTGTCAAGCTTTGATACATCTCCCCAATTTTCCCTCTACTTTATCTATTTCCAAGGTTTGACACATCTCCGCACATTGATTTACTGAGCATATATTAACAGTTAAACTAATGAAGATAATGTAAACATTAGCGGCCTTAACCTAGGTCAAATATGAAAGCAAAGGTGTTGTCTTTTGGGCTCAATAAATTGCCTTTTCTATTACCATATGCACTTGTAAGGATCACTTTCTGAAGTCCTTCACAAACAATGCATACAATACCCTTTTTATAGTGCCTCAATTATTATTAATCATCCATTCAGGATGTGTGTGGTTGGAGATTTTATAAGGTATTTAGCTCGTAACTAGATCTGCTTCAGAAATGTCAAGTTGCATTAATATGTGATAACTGTTGAATAATTAATATGAGTCTCACTGTGTTTACAATAAGGTGTATTTATAATGAATTATTCATTATTATGTTGTAAGGGCACTGACTCTACATCTCTAGGCAATTCTGTAGAAAAAAATATCAGACTCTTCAAATTGTTTTAAGGATTCAAGGTCCTCCGGATACAAAGCAGATGATATATGCGTATATTGATTTATTTGTATAGTGGGACATTTTGGTACTCATCTTAGAATAATGTTTATGTAAATGAGGAGTCATATAAGTCTTCAAGGAAAGATTTTACCCTTTCAAGCTCAGGGCAGAGTGCCACAAAAAGGTGTCTCCAAGTAATTAAAAAGGGTGACAGTTGATTTGTCAATAACACTGGATTTAAATACTACTACTACTACCACTACTACTAAAGAGAGCTCTTATCTCTGTATCCAATGGGAATGGGTCCATTTTATTCATTATGTGGCAATGGTGTATATATGATTAGGATAATATACGATGGGTACCAATGTCTATGGTCAACATACATTAGATTTACCGGTAATGGGTAGACAGTGTGTAAAGGTCGTCAGGTAAAAAGGTCAACTTGGTCTAAAGTCAAAATGAAATAGGTTGACACACATAAGCTTTGTTGTTGGTTTTTTTATGTTTTTACAACCTTTGTTGATTTAATGACCACCTGGTCTACGACTGGCAAGTACAGCGATAGCCGAGTGAGAAGTACAGCAAGGCACCGCTAAGGCTAATGGCTCAATCTGTATATGCAGTGCTACTACTGGGAGAATTAAGGGCCTTATTCTGGTCGATGCTTCAATTGGAACCATTGCAGCCTAAATGGACCATTACTAAACACACAAATATATGCTGAAAGCACGGCTGGGTGAAGGGTAATGTAAAGATGTAAATAGTGTGTTGGTGTGTATGTGTGTGTTTGCATTTGAAGAATAATTTATGATAAATGCATACATAACACAGGGGCGTAAAGGTGCAAGAAAGAATGTTTGGAACTTTGCATGATGTAAGGGTTAATCTAAAGTGGTAGTAATGTGTTTAATGATCAATTCGAAAAATAATAGATGACCATTAAAAACAATCCCTTTTTAATGAGGTAGCCTAATTGCATAAGTATGTCATGTGTGTGATGTATGAGTTCCAATGATAGTAGTATGTTTTGCGGAAATACACCGCATAGGTGCGTACGGGCAAGTTCCCGTCCGTTCTGACGCTGTAAGACCGTGGAGACACTGTAAGACCGTGCAGAATATGTGTGTGTCCACCGCACACGCAAGGTTTGGATGTCGTCCGTAAACATGCCCTCTTCTTAAAGAGTGAGTCCGTCCGAATGCGGAGGACCGGTGGGCATTTCTTCGTACGATGTCCGCACAGCGTGGCGTGCGGTCCGCTCCGAAAGAATTCGGAAATTTACGCACCAACCAGAATAACCTCCTAAGTGTGTAAGTGACACTACTACAGTGAGCAATATGTATAAGGGGGACTATTGTGTAGCATTACGTGAATAAGGGGTACTAATATGTGGTATAATATAAATCAAGGGCACTGCCAGGTGTATTGTGAATTAGAATGTGCTGCTGTGTGGCATCATTTGAAAGGAATACTATTTTGTAGCCACACAGCTTCCCTGTGAGACCACACCCCTTCATTCAAATGTATATTTTGTATATTTCTCATGCTATAAATGGGTGTGGAACAGTTGGTCACCTGCAAGTTGTTACAGTCATTAGGTTGGCACCATTAGTTCGACATGCATTTAGGATGACATGAGTTTAGGTCGACATGCAGGAAGGTAGACATGCAGGAAGGTAGACATGACTTTAGGTCGACATGGGTAAGGTAAACAGGTCATTAGGTTGACATGGGTATGGTCGACATTGAAAAAGTCGTCTTTTTTTATTAACCAGAAATTCAACACAGTCAACATAAACACTAAAAATGAAATACTGCCTGTCGCTCACCATGCTTCAGGCACAGTGCCTCGCTGTGCTCGGCACACTATTTTTTTATCCCGCCATGCCCTAGTGGATGGTAGGGCATGAAATACTGGCTGATGGCACATGTCGTGTCGACATGGACACCGAAACATACCACCACGTCCCCTTACATGGCTCGCCACGCTCGCCATGCTTCGAGCGAAGTGCCTCACTACGCTCAGCACACTATTCTCCCAACACGCCCAAGTGGATGGTAGGGCATGAAATACCGCCTGTCGGCACATGTTGTGTCGACATGGACACCAAAACATACCACCGTGTCCGCTCTCCATGCTTCGGGCGCCGTGCCTCGCTATGCTTGGCACATTATTTTATTCTCCCTCCATGCTCTAGTGAATGGTAGGGCATGAAATACTGCCTGTCGGCACAACAATACTGCATGTCGACCTAACAACCCTGTCGACCTAACCCATGTTGACCTTAAGTCATGTTGACCTTCCTGCACGTCTACCTTAAGTCATGTCAGCCTAAATGCATGTCCACCTTATACTTGTCTATCATCATGCTGGTGACCCAATGACCGTATCCCCTATAGATTTGGGCAGTCTGTACAGCACATATTGTATCTATCAAATATTAGTAATCATTGTGCCCAGTTTAACCAATACAAAATGTAAACACCAATGGCACCTTCATATTGAACCACTATTTATTCTAACCCAACAAGGAAGCTAAGTCATTCTGTATATTTTTTATACAGCATAATTATACTGCCGTATAAAAATAATATCTCTCTGCTGGTGAATAATTAATTATACTGCCATATATATATAATACCTCTCTGCTGGTGCATAATTATACTGCCGTATAAAAATAATATCTCTCCGCTGGTGCATAATTAATTATACTGCCATATATATAATATCTCTCTGCTGGTGCATAATTATTATACTACCGTATAAAAATGATATCTCTCTGCTGGTGCATAATTAATTATACTGCTCTATATAGAATATCTCTCTGCTGCTGCATAATTCTACTGCCATATAAAAATAAACTCTCTCTGCTGGTGCATAATTATTATAATTCTGTTAAAAAATAATTTCTCTTTGCTGGTGCATAATTAATTATTCTGCCGTATAAATATAATACCTCTCTGCTGGTGCATCTACTGCCTTATATAATTGCACTCCAGAGGTGTTGTCCTGTGGTGTAATATATTGCATAACTCCACAAAAATAATGGAGATCCAAAATATGGAGAATCAAATAGGGGAAGATGAAGAGCCGCTTCCTCCTACTTCTGAATCTGCTGCAAATGCAAGTAGAAATGATGACATAGACGATGATATGCCATCAACATCGTCTGCCAAGGCCGATGTCCAGTGTCAAAGTAAGGGGCATGTAAAATCCCAAAAGCCAAAGTTCAGTAACAGGAGGACCAAAAAAAAATATTAAAATCATTGGAAAAACGTAAAATTGCCAATGTGCCATTTACGACACAGAGTGGCAAGGCACAGTTAAGGCGCTGGCCTGTATTCATGACTGGTGGTTCAACTACAAATGACCATGCAAGCCCTCCTACTCCCCCTTTAGAAATTTTAAGAGATTTCAGCTGTCATCAAAAACACAGCAAACTTCTCTGCCTACTAAAGAAGACATGTTATCCCAAACCCCCAAGGAGAGTCCAAGGGTGTTGGTGGTTGCGATGCCTGACCTTCAGGCAGAGGTGGCTTCTTCCACCATTTTCAGCCCTCCCTCTGCATATGCTGGAAGGATCACCCACAGTGCAGTTCCTGATTTAGATAATGAAGGTGTCAATGTTGTAGACCGAGAGGAGGATATTGATGTAGCTGGCGCTGAGGATGAACTTGATGAGGAGGATGCTGAGGTGGTTTGCTTAAATGAGGCATCAGGGGGAAAAAAAGTTGTTGTCCATGGAATAAAAAAGCTCATTGTCATGCCTGAGCAGAGGACCAATAAATCCACCTCTACGGTCTGGATTTTTTTTTATCCGAATCCGGACAACAAATGTATTGCCATACATAGCTTAGGTAAAGCTCCAATAAGCAGGAGTAAGGATCTTGCCCACCTAGGGACATCCTCCATTATACGACACCTGAAGATCCTTTATAAATCAACGTTTAGTTCCAGAACTGTGGCTAGCAGTCCAGGGACACCTAAATCCCTTGGTCCTCCTGTTGGAGCCAAGCCAAGCGCCTGAAAAGCACACCGCCAACTCCCTCCTCACCAAATTCCTCCTTGATCCAGATCGGGGGGAGTCCTGCAGGCCAGGTCACCAGCATGACTGACTCCTCTTCTATCCAAGATTCCTCCTGAGGATCCTGCAGTGCTACGCCTACTACTGCCGCTGCTGCTGTTGCTGCTGCTCTGAGTCGGTCATCATCCCAGAGGGGAAGTCTTAAGACTGCTATGTCTTTCTTTGCCATTAGGATGAAATATGACAGTAGTCATCCTATGGCAGAGTGGATAACTGCAGCCTTGACAGCTATGTTGGTGTTAGACATGCTTCCAGTGTCCGCCATCAGTGGAGTAGGATTTAGACAATTGATGGAGGTATTGTGTCCCCGGTACCAAATCCCATCTAGATTCCACTTCACTAGGCAGGCGATACCCGGCATGTACAGGGATGTCAGAAAAAGTGCCTTCAGTGCCCTGAAAAATGTGGCTGTACCCACTGTCCACTTAACTATGTACATGTGGACAAGTGGATCAGGGCAAACTAAGGACTATATGACTGTGACAGCCCACTGGGTAGATGCATTGCCTTCCGCAGCAGCAGCATCTCCTGCACGCCAGCTCCTTCCAAGGCAGACTTGTCTGTGTATCACCGGTTTCAGGAAGAAGCACAATGCCGACAACTTCTTAGAGAAACTGAAGAAAATCATCTCCTAGTGGCTTACCCCCCTTAGACTCTCCTGGGGATTTGTGGCATCGGACAATGCCAGTAACATTGTACGGGGCAATTGCCAGCACGTGCCATGTTTTGCCCACACAATAAATATGGTGGTGCAGCATTTCATCAGAAGTGACAGGAGCATGCAGGAGATGCTTGCGGTGGCCCGCAAAATTTGCAGACACTTTTGGCATTCTGCCACTGCAGGCTGGAGCGGCAGCAAAAACTCCTCAACCTGCCCTTCCATCAGCATAAACAAGATGTGGTGACGCGCTGGAACTGCACCCTCTATATGCTGCAGATGGAGGAGCAGCAAAAGACCATTCAAGCCTACACGGCCACCTACAACATAGGCAGAGGAGCGGGGCTGCACCTGGTTTAAGCGCAGTAGAGGCTGATTTCTTTGTTGTGCAAGGTTCTCCAGACGTTTGAACTTGCCACACGTGAAGTCAATTCCGGCACTGCGAGGTTGAGTCAGGTGATTCCCCTGATCAGGCTGTTTCAGAAGCAGCTGGAGAAAGTGAAGGAGGAGCTAAAGCATTGTGATTCCGCAAAGCATGTAGCTCTTGTGAATAAAGCCCTCCATACGCTTTGCCAGGATACGAGGGTGGTCAGTCTGTTAAAGTCAGAGGAATACATTTTTGCCACCGTGCTCTATCCTTGGTTAAAATCGTATGTTGTGTCTCTGTTTCCAGCACACACAAGTCTACAAAGGTGCAAAGACCTGCTGGTCAGAAGATTGTCATCTGAAGGGAACCATGACAAGGCCACATCTCCCACACCTGTGACTGCAAAGAAACATCTGCGATTTCCCACACAACCCGCTGGCGGGGATGCAGGGCAGGCAGGAGGGAGTTTGGACATCTGGTCCGGACTAAAGGACCTGCCAACAATTGCTGACATGTCTACTGTTGCTGCATTGGATGCTGTCACCATTGAAAAAATGGTTGAGGATTACTTTGGTGACAGCATCCAAGTAGACATGTCAGACAGTCCTTACCTGTACTGGCAGGAAAAAAAGGCAGTTTGGAAGCCCCTGTACAAACTGGCTAAATTTTACCTGAGTTGTCCCCCCTCCAGTGTGTACTCTGAAAGAGTTTTTAGTGCAGCGGGGAACCTGGTCAGTGGTTGGAGGAGGTTGCTTCCACAAAATGTGGTGAAGATGATGTTTATAAAAATGAATTATCAATTATTTAATGAAGACCAGGAATTGCCTCCAGATATTATAATGGGACCTGTAATTGTGGAGTCCAGTGGTGACAAATTGAGAATCTGTGAGGATGAGGAAGTACACACTGAAGGGGGTGAGGAATAAGAGGAGGAGGATGACGAGTGACAATGACATCTTGTCTCTGTAGAGCCAGTTTATACAGGGAGATATGAATAGATTTTTTTGTGTGGGGACCCAAAACAAACCAATAATTTCAGCCACAGTTTTGTAGGCCCTGTCGCTGAAATGTTTGGTTTGTTAAAGTTTTCATGTCCTCTTTCAGCAACATAAGGGTGGGTGTGAGGGCCCAAGGACAATTCCATCTTGCATCACCATTCATTAATCCCACTGCTGAGAGTCATTGAAATGTGAGATAAGTGGACTCGTCTTTAATCGCATACAACTGTTTGCGCTCAAGTGGTAATAATCACAGAGCTGACCAATCTCACTGCTGAGAGTCATTGATTGCTGCACGAATCGCCCACTGCTCCTCGGCTGGTCATCGCCTGGTTATGTCTGGTCAGTAGGTTCCATTACATTCTACTGCCATACATATAATACCTCTCTGCTGGTGCATCTACTGCCTTAGATAGGGTGTTACAGGTGTCTTCGGGAAACCGTTCTGCAGTGTTGTTAATGGAGGCACTGTACCTTAAGCACAGATAACACATATATGAATGTGTGCCATTCTGCCACTGCCTGCCAAATCGCCCACTGCTCCTTGGCTGGTGGAAAACACGATCAAGCCAGATAGGGGTATTATTGGATATTAAACTGACAAAAACAGATACACACTCAAAGAACAAATCAGTGCTGCACCAATCGCCCACTGCTCCTCGGCTGGTCATTGCCTGTGGTCAGAAGGTTCCACTCCTTTGCAGCTATTGCATTGCAGCTACAATTACGGATCGGCCACTGCTCCTCGGCTGGTGGTAAACACGATCAAGCCAGATAGGGGTATTATTGTATATTAAACTGACAAAAACAGATACACAATCGAAGAACAAATCAGTGCTGCACCAAACGCCCACTGCTCCTCGGCTGGTTGTCGCCTGTGGTCAGAAGGTTCCACTCCTTTGCATCTATTGCATTGCTGCACGGATCATCCACTGCTCCTCGGCTGGTGGTAAACACGATCAAGACTGATAGGGGTCTTTTTTGGGGTCTAGTTTTATAAACTGCATCTCCACAAATAACAAACCTTTAATCTTACAAAAGACCTTTATTACCCTCTGTTTGTAAAATGAAGCTAATCCATGTGCTAGGTTGCTATACAATACATGTATCTTATACCAGCACATCTATACCATACCATTTATATTATTTAATTATTCAAAAGCAAACACCACTGTATTCAATTTCATGCTGTTCGGAGCCAAGGTCCTGTGGGATTAAGGGGTTACGGGGTTACGGTTTACAGAGGGGGGGGGGGGGGAATGTCTGTTTATAATCTAGCAGCTGTATCAATTCTGCATCAAGAACATACAAATTACTACATCTGGCTTTCTTAAAATCCTGGAAAAAAAAACCTGCTGACATCCTTAATTATCTAAGGGCAGCATCCATTAATATTATGTAATCTGCAATCATACACCGACTGTAGTTATTCATTTTCATCACTGAGCGGCTTAGTTGTGTGCGTTCTGCTTACGTTTTTTTTTTCTTTTACACCGCATGAATTAGTTAGCCCTCTATCTGTTTTTCTAATGGATGCATCATAACTAAAAAAGTCAGGTTAATGTTCCAATGGGCCTAATTAGAATCAGGTGAGAGACGGAAAAAGGCAACTATGGTGATTTTACCCAGAGCCCCTATGAAAAGCCTTAATTAGGAAGAGTGATGTCCTTTGCTTTAAGACACCATTGAGGAAACAGGGTTGCGCTTTGACTGCCCAAAGGTCTGTACTGGTTTAGTATACATTTTATGAGGGCAAAATTTCTGTTCTTCTTCCTAGTTTGCAAACTAGTATTTCTTGTTTGTTTTAGTAGAATAAGTAAAATAATACCACAAAGAGCAATCACAAGATGCATTATTAATGGAAACTGCTGCTACAGAGTATTGGTGTCTGCAGTTGTCAGATTTTGCAGTAAGGAAGAAGAACCCAGATCTTTATTTTTGTTTTATGACATGTAGATATTTGCAGACACAGTCACCGGTGTAGCTGCTGACATAAATGAACTTACTAATAATACAGGAAGTACTGGTGAGAATAGGGATAGCCATTCACCAATGATGATTTGGTGTCATCGATGGTCTATGACCAATGGTAAACACTTTTACCATTGACGGGGAGAACCAGATAGTTTCCCATCGCTGATGTAATAGAGATTCATTTTTTACTCCAAGGTGTATGGCTCTCCGCCCCCCCCTGACACATGTTAAGCCACACCCCCTGGCTCTGATTGGTCCATAACTTACTAAACACTAAAGCAAGGACTACCCTTGAATTACCAGCACTATCCCATATCTCCCCCCCTCAACCCATTAATTTTACCCAACTCCTCACCTTTCAATCCCCCACATAATTTTCCAAACCCCCTCCCCTTCTCTGGTGCAGTGCAAACTATCCTTGTAGAGGTACAGATAGGCAGGGCCATTATATGGGCATAATCAGTAGTAGTGACAATACTGATAACAAAGAGGCAGACAGACAGGCGCGAGTAGCATACCCTCCAACATAAATTGCAACAAGGTGATGCTGTGCGCTGCTGGTTAGATCTGTAGTAAATTGTATCTGCTGAGTGAATAAGGCTGGACACACTGCTTAAATTGTATCAATTTTTATAATAGTAATTTTAAAAGGATGTCACACAATGTCATATACATAGTCATAAGCAATACAATACAATAATATGAAGAAAAAAAATAATACACAGTAATAAAAATGCGTAAAGCGATTTAGTAATTAATTAAAATAATCAATTTAAATTGAGTGATGTTCTAGGAATGAGGTCTCCAGTTAATAAAGTGGGGAATTAGTATTGTTAGTACTGACAGTTCTATGTCTAGTAGTAACGTCCGTACTTTGCAAGATTAGGGATAAGAAGATGTAGTAGACCACTGTGGTGGAAGAAGCCGATCCTTTTAGCATGTGAACTTAACACGCAAAATAATAATTCGGAGGCAGTCTGTTAGTGCTAAATGCACTGTTTGAACAGATATATTCCTTGTAAGGTGAAGCTAGGGAGCATTAGAAGTGACAATTGGCTCACCTAGGCAGAGCCGGCCCTAGCCTAAATGATGCCCTAGGCAAGATTTTGACTGGTGCCCCCTAGCACCACCACTAGTTCCGCCTCTGACCCTGCTCCCCTTTCCCAGCACCATCAACCCTCATCATAGCAGTCATCATTTTGGTGCGCCTACCCGCAATATTTTAAATAGAAACAGTGCACACATTCGGTGCGCAGCCCAAACTGGGGTGTGTTCTTGTTGGGAAGGGGCATGGCCACACAATAGTACCCCCAATTTAAATTATGCCACACAGTAGTGCAACTTTATTCACATTATATCATGGGATGGTGTCCCTTATTCACGTTACATCACACAGTAGTACCACTTTACCTTATATACATTACTCCTCACATTATTCACATTATACCCTTAGAAAAAAATCCTGAGAAAATATTGTATTTTAAGTACCTCCATGGCCACACTGCAACCCAGCACAAAGCAGTGTGTGCTGGGCAGAGGAGAAGAGCTGCAGCTGCTGCTGTCACTTAAGGGGAGGGGGCCCAGGCCCCCACTGGGCTCTTCCATCAAACTTTGGCCTGGATAATTTGTACCCCCTACCCCTTTCTCTCGGCACCCCTGATAATACCCCACAATAATGCCCCTTACACATGACACACAGTATTAATGTCCTTATAAACATAATGCCCCTTACACATTATGCCAACCTTTATTAATACCCTTCATACACATAATGACACACCTAATGCCCCTTACACCTATGTTGCACATAATTAATGCCCTTATACACATGACACACATAATGCCCATTACACATATGTTGCACATTATTAATGCCCTTATACACATGACACACATAATGCCTGTTACACATATGTCGCACATTATTAATGCATTTATACATGACACACATAATGCCCCTTACACATATGCCGAACACTATTGCACAACCAACCCACCCGCAGAGAGCATTCACACAGCCGCTTACACTGTGACCTCTGCCGCTGCTTGGATACAGATTTCCTCATACATCTTGCCTCAATAGGCCATGCAGCTCCTGGCCAGTTCTGCTAATGTTGGGTGCCTTTTTTGCTGAAATTTAGTCTTATTTGCATTGTTATGTGACCAGGGCACACAAGGAGCTTCTGATGATTAAAATTATATGTGGCATGCCTATATTCTGTGTGTGACTGTGGCTGTACCTGCATACAGAATGCTATGTTACAGTGATTTCCATATACACTATTTCATATGCAGATACAGCCTCACTCACACACAGAATATAGGCATGCTGCATATCATTTTAATCAGCTGCTGCCCCTAGGCATTCCAAATGCCCTAGGCAGTTGCCTAGTTTGCCTATGCCTAGGGCCGGCTCTGCACCTAAGGCCTTATTCAGATTTCATCGGTACTGTGCGCATTCGCACGCAGTACCGATGTTGTGCGTCTGCGCATGCGCAGGCGTGTTTCTGCGCATGTGCAGGCGTATGGTGCGGGCACCCACGGCGACCTTTTGGGTCGCCGGGTGCACGCACCCATGGCAGCGAGGGGGGGGGGGGGCGGAGATGGGCGGGGAGCGCCGGGCTGCCCCATTACCATATGGGTACGCCCAGCGTTCCATGGTCGTTTCCATGAGAACGCTGGGCGTTCTCATGGTAATGAGGCAGTGACGCGGGTGTGTGGGCCGGTTAGCTGACATCACCGGATGTCAGCTGCCCGCCCATATCGTGCAAGAGAAATTTGCCTTAGGCGCTGGGGATGACTGTGATGTAACTCGATGCCCAGCAGCCACCACGTAGGAGGGTTGCCAACCTCCAAAATTACAGAAACCAAAAACAGAGATGTGGGGCGCTCTTGGGTATCGGGATGAAAGAAAGTTAAATCAACACAATGTTTAAAAAGTAACACAAATTTATTACACAATAATGCATGTAAAACACATACCAAATGGTACTAAATGACTCTAAACATATGAAAAAATAAACAAAATAAATAAAAAATAAATAATAAATAATAAATAATAAAAATAAAAATAAAATTAACACTTAGAAACAAAAAAGAACAACTAAAAAAATAATGACAAATTAAAAAATAATGGATATAAAAGAATTGCAGAATAAATAATAAATTTAAGATTGGACTTTGCAGGTAATAGATGTCAGCACATCCAACTTTTTAAGGTGCAATTGATAACTTAGCGCAATCCACCAGTGTGGATTTGATCTCCTTTACCCTTTGATAGGGTCTGGCAAGTGGATTTTTCTGAAAATTTACTGGGTGCAGTTCCTTGTAAGGGTTTATAAGTCCAATTGTTTAATTGAGACCGGTTTTTATATATAGCGCTAGTGTGCACACTCAGTTTTCATCAAACTTAACTTTGCAAAGCAATGATACAATTGAAGCGAGATTGGGAGCAAGGACTTCTGTTTGTTGTTGTTGCATGTGAAACAGTGTCCGTCCTGTCCCCTTTCAAGCTCTTACCAGTGGTTGATCAGCTGGCGTATTTTTCAATGTTGCGCTGAGTGGAAAGGAACAACACTGCAGCGCCCGCTCTCTCCGTCCTCCGCTCGGCTTTAAGGTGTGTAGCGCCGGTCAGCTGGAAGTGGTATCTGACGGTGACCGCTTTCTCCTGCCTCTTACTCCGTTTAAGGAATCACACGGCGCTCTGCCACAGCGCCCGTGGACAGTGATGTATTGGCGGCTTGGATGGAGTGTCAGCAGTCGGCTCAGCGTCAAGCAGGTACTGTGGAGATAGGAGCGTCTTTCCTCGGTAATGCTGGAACGCGTTTCGCCGCGCACTGGGCGGCTTTGTCAACCAAGTGTGACACTTGGTTGACAAAGCCGCCCAGTGCGCGGCGAAACGCGTTCCAGCATTACCGAGGAAAGACGCTCCTATCTCCACAGTACCTGCTTGACGCTGAGCCGACTGCTGACACTCCATCCAAGCCGCCAATACATCACTGTCCACGGGCGCTGTGGCAGAGCGCCGTGTGATTCCTTAAACGGAGTAAGAGGCAGGAGAAAGCGGTCACCGTCAGATACCACTTCCAGCTGACCGGCGCTACACACCTTAAAGCCGAGCGGAGGACGGAGAGAGCGGGCGCTGCAGTGTTGTTCCTTTCCACTCAGCGCAACATTGAAAAATACGCCAGCTGATCAACCACTGGTAAGAGCTTGAAAGGGGACAGGACGGACACTGTTTCACATGCAACAACAACAAACAGAAGTCCTTGCTCCCAATCTCGCTTCAATTGTATCATTGCTTTGCAAAGTTAAGTTTGATGAAAACTGAGTGTGCACACTAGCGCTATATATAAAAACCGGTCTCAATTAAACAATTGGACTTATAAACCCTTACAAGGAACTGCACCCAGTAAATTTTCAGAAAAATCCACTTGCCAGACCCTATCAAAGGGTAAAGGAGATCAAATCCACACTGGTGGATTGCGCTAAGTTATCAATTGCACCTTAAAAAGTTGGATGTGCTGACATCTATTACCTGCAAAGTCCAATCTTAAATTTATTATTTATTCTGCAATTCTTTTATATCCATTATTTTTTAATTTGTCATTATTTTTTTAGTTGTTCTTTTTTGTTTCTAAGTGTTAATTTTATTTTTATTTTTATTATTTATTATTTATTATTTATTTTTTATTTATTTTGTTTATTTTTTCATATGTTTAGAGTCATTTAGTACCATTTGGTATGTGTTTTACATGCATTATTGTGTAATAAATTTGTGTTACTTTTTAAACATTGTGTTGATTTAACTTTCTTTCATCCCGATACCCAAGAGCGCCCCACATCTCTGTTTTTGCCCGCCCATATCGTGCCAGCGTGCGTGCAAATGTAAGTAACTCAAAAGTCACTTATATAAGCGTGGGCGGACACCCCAGCAAAGCGAATGGATGTTTATGCAAAACATCCATTCGCTGCTGTGCGGGCGAAGCCGCACTTTGCTGGGGCGGCGGGGGGGCGAGCGTTCGCCGGGCGGGGCGAATCAACCTGAATAGCCCCCCTAGTATATGCGGTATCCAGTTCATAAAGTGCACCGGTGAATGAGCAGCTGGACGGCTGTTGGTGGAAGAGAACCGGTAGACGAAGTTGTTTAGGCTGCGCAGGTCCTGGAATAAACAGTGGTGTTGGCCGGGCAATGCACGGTGTCCGTGCTGAAGGGCTTTGTGAGCCGACAGCACTTCCAATGCAAGCCGCAATAGGTAGCGTGTAGCGTGGTCTGGCTAAGTCTCGTCGGACAATCAGGAGACCTCACACTGTGTTTGCAAACACAGGAGGTTCCATTTTATCAGCGACCATCTCTGGTCGCTGATGAAAAGGAGAAACTGAGCCATATACCTCCCCCGTGTGTACGGGGCTTTAGAAGGACAAAACCATGTGCACTGCAGGTGGGGCAGAATTAGATTTGGGTGGGGTTTTACTTCAAAGTGAGATCTATATTGCAGTGTAAAAATAAAGCAGCCAGTATTTACCCTGCACAGAAACTAAATACAGATGGAGCGGGTCTCTTCTTTGCAGGGGAGGGCGGAAGATTCGCCATCTGCCATCCCCCACCAGCTGCCGTAAGGGGACGCGCGCACGAGATGCGCGCACGTCGCCTTACAACGGGGCTCCTCCCAGGTCCCCGCCGCCTCGCCGAGGGTCGCCCCAGGTCCCCGCCGCCTTGCCGCCCCCCCCCCACCCCCAACCCAGGCCGTCTCCCTGAAGCGTAGACGGACAGGGTTCCCGTCCACCCGCTGACGGGAAACTGAGACGCATTTGCGTGTAAGGCGCACGCACGTCTCAGTCAGATGGGACGCCTCTCTGCCAGATTCTGGCGCTGGCGCAGCGCCACCAGAGAAGAGACCCGCTCCATCTGTAACTCACCCAAATTTAATTCTCTCTGCACATTTTACATCTGGCCCCCTGCAGTGCACATGGTTTTGTCCATCTAAGAAGGATTTTGTCAGAAAGAGTGAACTAGAATAAGGCCCTCTGTGCTGAACGATCTGTCAGGGCCAGTGTTCTATGGTAGGAACACTGGCCCTGACCAATTAATATCCAGCATGCTGACAGATCGCTCATAATACAGCATTGTGCAGCGCTGTGTGCTGAGTGATTTTGCTGAGCGATCTGAAGGATCATCGCTCAGATCGCTCAGCACAGTCATCCAGTGTGTAGGCCCCATCAATCGCATTACCGGCTGCCTGATTTCAGATGGCAACCCCCAACTGCCATAAATCATACCATCAAAACATTGACACGAAAATCAGCAGTAAATTTATTCAAATTGTTGATCTTTATTTAAAAATCATCAACATAATCTGCAACTGAGAGACAAGGGAAATGTACAATAATGGCAATTCATGAACCTACAATAAGTAAGACGGTAAGGAGTCTTTCTAGAACTCAAAATCAAAATTGACGTTTGGTTTATTACCTGCTGGGCCGAAGAAAAGCGAGTACAGGAAATAGCATCCATAGATAAGTGGCTCCTAGTGAGCAAGAACATGTATAAACCTAAGAAGCAGAGATCAGGAACATCATCAAAACTGTCCAGTGGAATATGTGTCTCATTCCACATTTGTATTCACAATAATAAACGTTTCTTCAGTCTCATTTGCACTCAGTTCAGTGCACATTGTGTGAAGTGCACCTTGGCCGAAGCATGGTGAGCGTAGTATACTAATTGTGGTCTATGCTCTGGAGTCGACAGTATACCCCAAAATTTTAAATAAAAACAAATTCCAACTTTTTCTGTGTCAATATTTTGCATGTTGCTTTTTCTGGCATACCTTCCACCTATCCCAATTTTTGCAGGACAGACACAGGTTTTTTTTTGTCCCGCACCCCACAACGGGGATAACAGGGGTGTGGCCTTGCAGGAAGCACCGCAATCATAGGCCACTCCTTCTTGCTTAGGAGTTTTGGGGCATACACCTGCAGCGTGCTCAGTTGTCGCTCTTTATTGTGATACAATTTTGGGAGGTATGTTTGGGTTGAACTATGCAACTATGCAACATTGACTCTGGGGAGCAGCAGCATACAGACAGCGGAGGGGCCCCCGACAATTTTACTTTCATCATACCTAATCCCCTCCTCTCTCTCCATCCCAGGGAATCCCTGCACCCACTGACGTACCGCTCACTCCCCACCTCTGCTACTGGCAAGTGGAGAGCAGCAGCAGCGCATGGCCGGTGGACAGGGACCCACACTATCTGTCTCACTATTTCTCCCACAGATATACACTCATCCTGAGTGTGGGGCCGGATATTTTGCACTGGTATTAACCAACAGGAGTCCGTGCCACCTCTCCCCTCAGGACAGCAGTAATTTCTTTTCTGCTAACCCAAATATTGAAAACCAAGGACCTGCCCATAGGCAACCACTTTTGCCCTGGATTACGATACACAAGCAGCGATCCTGGAATCCAAAAGGGTATCTTTTTCACTGTCACGCGCTGTGTAAGTGCAAGTGCCGGAGGGCTGCGGGTCTATTGTAATGCCCCCCCCCCCTCATCCCTCGCAGCTTTACCTGTATTTGCTGCGGTGGTCCCGGCTCCCCTCCTGGCTTCATTCTGATGCTATGGAGATGGACTATTATAAAATGTCCGCCCCAATATAGCAGACAGTTCTCTGAAACTGTCTGCTGTATGGGGGCGGACATTTTGTGATGGTCCATTTTTCATAGCATCAGAATGAAGCCAGGAGGAGAGCCGGGATCACCGCAGCGAATACAGGTAAATCTGCGGGGGATGGGGTGTGGGGCATGGGTGGCCTGGGGAGGGGGAGGGGGGGGAACGCTGCTTTATGATTGGCGGGGGGTGCTTAAATTATAGTTACGCCACTGCATGCCGCAGTACGGTAAGTACACCGTGAATAACCACACATAGAGGAAGAATCTACCTCTTGTTCTTCTGGTACTGATAAATATCTCATTTATATCACAATTCAAAATCAATTACTGTATCTTACATGTAACCTCATGTGTACCTAAGAACTGTGTGTGACTCATCAGCTTATAAAACAGAACTGCTACATTGTTCATGAGCATTTAGCCAAAATATACAAAGTTGCAGTCCATTGCAGTACAAATCTATACACAAGCCTATATCATCTAGTAATTGTTTGTGTATAAGCAATAAGGTTACAATGAATGATCACCCTAACTGCCTGTTTCAAGACTGATAATTACCGTTTGTTTATTCTTGAATAATTGTGGTTGACAAAGGAAATTATTTTGCATATATTGCTATTGACTGCTATTAAAATAACAGAGATCAGTGCTATTACTTGCTGTTTAGAGTGTACACCTTCGCTCTAAAAGTTGGATGACTATATAGTACATTTCTCTAGTGCTATACATCATCCCCATCTTTATGTTTCTTGTTGAGTGTGTTTTAGTACTGTATGTCCATTTTATTCTTATAATCAAAAATAAAAATTAAAAGTTATGTTTTAAAAAATATTTTTTTCAAGTAGTGCCCCCAGAAAAATAGAGTATTTTTTTCTCTTTTCCCTTAAGTACTGTGATTACTCTCAGGGGAGTGCCTCCACCAGCTATTCTACTGGTACAAAAGCACCCAATTGATTTCTATATATGTTTTGTACTATATATTTGTCTTTATTCGTGTAAGCTGGGCTGCCATCAGGAATTTGGGGGCCCGGGACTCATTTCAGCCAATTAAAATGCAGCACCGGCTGGTGAGCCAATCAAAGCTCTGATTGGCTGCCAGTATGCAAGCTCTGATTGGCTCAGAAGCCGATGCAGCGATTTAATTGGCACGCCAGCGTTCTGGGTTGAATAAGCCGGTCTTCCAGGACATGCTTTGTTCAGTGCACTGAGTGCAGTGGAGACAGTCGGGGGGGGGGGGTAACTGTTGGCAAAATGAGCTGCCTGGGCCCTTCCAGAGGCTGGGGCCCAGGACAGCTGTACCCACAGCACCCCCCTATTGGCGGTCCTGCGTGTAAGTAACTTGTGCACCGGTACCCTCCCAAATCCCCCCTTGCCTCTTAAACCCCTGCCAAAATGGTCATGCTGGAGGATGTTGCAGGCAGCAGATGTGCTCAGTGTGAACCTGCTTACATCTCTGAAGAGCACAGGGCACCAGTGGCGAATTTGACAATCTTGGTGTTCTCTGGCAAATGCCAAATGTCCTGTACGTTGTTGGGCTGTAAGCTCAACCCCAACCTGTGGACGTTGGGCCCTCATACCACCCTCATGGAGTCTGTTTTTGACCGTTTGAGTTGACACATGCACATTTGTGGCATGCTGGAGGGCATTTTGCAGGGCTCTGGCAGTGCTCATCCAGTTCCTCCTTGAACGAAGGTGGAGGTAGCAGTCCTGCTGCTGGGTTGTTGCCCTCCATGGCTCCTGATGTACTGGCCTGTCTCCTGGTAGTGCCTCCATGCTCTAGACACTACACTGACAGACACATCAAACCTTCTTGCCGCAGCTCGTATTGATGTGCCATCCTGGATGAGCTGCACTACCTGAGCCACTTGTGTGGGTTGTAGACTCCGTCTCATGCTACCACTAGAGTGAAAGCACCGCCAGCTTTCAAAAGTGACCAAAACATCAGCCAGAAAGCATAGGAGCTGAGAAGTGGTCTGTGGTCACCACCTGCAGAAAATCTCCTTTATTGGGGGTGTCTTGGTAATTGCCTATAATTTCCACCTGTTGTCTATTCCATTTGCACAACAGCGTGTGAAATTGATTGTCAATCAGTGCTGCTTCCTAAGTGGACAGTGTGATTTCACAGAAGTCTGATTGACTTGGAGTTACATTGTGTTGTTTAAGTGTTCCCTTTCAGTATATTATTATTATTATTATTATTATTATTATTATTATTATTATTATTATTATTATTATTATTATGTTTATTATTATTATTATTATTATTATTATTATTAATATTATTATTACATTTATTATTATTATTATTATTATTATTATTATTATTATTATTATTATTATTATTATCATTCACTTTCAAAAAGTTCTTATCTACTGATAATACATTTACCAGTTATTTTGCAGTTGACTTTGTACATTGCGCTACATTCCAGATTATAAATAACAGGCCACTTTATTTATCTGTCTTTATCGCTACCGTGCAGCATTTTAGGAGCCCTGTTTGAATAGTTTGCTACAGCTGAATAGCTCTCTACATGTGGTTCGCCATCCGAGTCTCGTTATAAAGCCAACTAGTAAATACAGCTCATACTTACTTGTCAGTTTTGCATCCCTTTATACAGTAATATGAATATTAGTAATTGTGAAGAGCTGGGGTGTTTAATAGCTTCTTAATGATATACCCAAAGCACTGTAGTTGAAATAATCACAGCCCTTAAAAAAGTTGCTGTTCAAACAGCACGCCAGTTTTGTCAGCAAATCTTTATACTCTCATTGTGGCGTTTAGGTTGTAAATACTCCCTGGAGTTAATGTACAATGTAACATTTGCAAACTAGTTCAACTCAATATGTAATCTTTGAATTTAATATGACTTAGGAGAGCTTATCCACAGAGAACTGCGGAAATGCAACACAGACATTTTATGGTCCTTTATTTCTGCTAAGTAAAGTAGAATAATGGGAAAATAAAGTACAGAGATGGGCTTGCTTCCTTTACATAGAAAAACATGCAGGTTTAGGTTAAAATTGTTCAGAGGTTATTACGGCTGTGGAAGTCGTTGAAGGCATACTGTATTAAAAGGAAACAAAGTACATGCTAATTCATGTTGTGATTCCAAATTCACATTGTATCTCAATTACTGCTGTATAAATGCTCCTTTGTTTAGCATAGTTGGAAATATGTTTTTTTGTAGTTCTACTGGAATCTTCTTCTGTCCACTGGTGTCTCTTGTGTTTTTAAAGTGTCAGCCCAGCTTTCAGCTTAACCCCTTGGGTGGTGTGTTTTGCAATGGCAGGACAAACCTACCAGGGGAGGTTTATCCTGCCCCAGCAAAACCCACCACAGATCATAAGAAGCAGCCGCCGGCTACGCCGGAGCTCCCATGCCGCCGCTGCCCCAGCCACCGGTCAGTCATCAGACAGGCGGCAGGCTCGGGGATGTTTTGCGGCGGCTCGGGAGGACTCGGGTGCCTGAACTCTCAGTGGTGGTGGTGGTAGGGGGGGCGCACCAGGTTGAAGTTTTGCCTAAGGTGCTGAAAAGTCTTACACCGGCACTGCAGCCACTAACACTTGCAATCCAGAAAGGGGTCTGGCCACTACACAAAGTGGGTCAAGGATGAAAGATATGGCAGCGTTGCATAGCATAAAGGGGGTAGAGAACATGGAGTTTAAGAAAAAAAATGTGCTCAGAAACCGAGAGTCCACCACAGACAGATGTATGCCGGTCACACCAAGTGCACTGCGAGAGGTTAAGCTTGAAATGAAAGAAGGATAAAGTGCAAGTACAGTAATGCCAATTGTACAACCAAACCCAGGCAATGGCGGGTACCTCAGCATGTGTAATAATATTTAAAAGTTTAGCTTGTGTCTGAAAAATTACTTTAAGAAGAGCAGGGACAATATGGTGAACCTAGCACCAGCCCTAGTCCCCATATTGCTTCAGAGGAGCAATGACCAGCGGTGGGGATGCTGGCAGTCAAAAACCTGACACCGGCATCCCGATGCAGGGAATACGACAGGAATCTGGTAAGTATATTTACCTTTTTCACTGCTCTCCCCAACAGCCTATCCCTATTCTTTCTGCTAGTACCTAATCCTAAACCTCCCTAACCTGCAGCCCAACTCAGTCCTCCCACCCTGCCTTCTAACCCTCCCTTCTCACAACCTCACCCCAAACCCTCCCTACCCAAAACGTAACACTAAGCACCCCACTGGTGCCAAAAGCTATCCCTCCACTGTTACTGCATCATGGAGATGTGGGCAGAGGGAAAAGACAGCAGGTACAGCGGGGGTTGGTGCCGACAAGAGGGTGAGGCCCCATAGTCTTATATGCCCAGGATCCCCAAAGACCTAATGTATGTCATCGCCTCCCGCCATTTACCAGTTTTGCCATTAAATGTTTTTTCACCCCGATGCTGAGGCCATATTTTCCACTCATTACATTTCAAAATCAATATTAATGATTTTTTAAGCTGTACTCAGACAAATTGTACCTTTTGTCTTTTTTGTTTTGAAGGCCTCGTATTTTAAGACAGTTTCCTTATTATTTTTTGCTCACACATCAAATAAAATGTCCTCAAAATATAAAAAAAAACTTGATGTTTCATGAAAGTGAAGCAGAAGCAGTAAAATTTATTTTCTTTTCTTATAGTTTGTGGTTCTTACTTCACCATTAATCTCAATTTCCAAATAGCAAAAAGTTGGTTTCTACATTAAGGTTTTCACAACATAATCTGCAATTGAAAATGATAATGCTCTTTTTTATTTTCCGATTTTGGCTGTCTCCCTTGAAACATTTACTGTACAGTAAGAACAACATGATATGAACACAACACGGCCTTAAGGTGCCCATACAATTTAGTCCGATCCAGTGCTGCTGAATTTGAAAAAATATTTTGAAAAGACTGGCTAGACGCTGATTGGCTGAGAGAATTCAGCCAATCAGCATCCTACCAGTCTTTTTAAAATACGTTATCAAATTCAAAGCGCTTCCCACCCAGCTGCCTGGCAAATACCGCTACAAACTCATAAAAAATCATGTGGTCCTCCCAGCCCCCTCGGGAAGGTGGGCAAGTCCCCTGCTTTCCCTGGAGGCACTCTGCACCCTCTCACAACAGAGTACAAGGAGAAGGTGGCAGCAAACTAGGGAAGTATGTCTCAAAGGAGAATGTGGAGGTGAGGTCTTAGAAGTACCACAGTCGTCACCTGTATTAAGTACAACAAGGTTGTATTTTTTGATTTGCAGACTTTTTTTATTTGTGGCGCCCCCACAGATCCTGGTGCCCTAGGCAGCTGCCTAATGATAGAGCCAGCCCTGGCCCCACCCCTGATAAGGTGACATCATGATATCATATTGAGAAGGCAGGCCTGTTGGGTCCAGCCTGAAGAGTAGAACCTGGAGCATCCTAAGGGATGCTCTACAGCAGGGATGGTCAGACCTGTCCTCAAGATCTACCAACAGTTCATGTTTTTCAGGAAACCTGTGGATCTATAGTAGGAATGAATGCAGCATGTATGAAAATGTGACAGTTCATAATGACTACAGCTTTGCACCAGCTAGGTGATATGGAAAATGTGGACCGTTGATAGATCTCGAGGACCAGTTTGGCCAGCCCTGCTCTACAGGCTCCAGACACCCTTCAAGACAACTGCAGGTGTCGCATGACAGTAATGGAGGGATAAGAATTCCAGAGGAAGTAACAAGTACTGTAGCATGATCCCCAACAGTACAACAGTACAAAGGGGTAAAATCTGACATATTAAAATCTGACATATGGCTATGAAAATTTTTATGCATCAAGCATTGTCCCTAGAAACTTCCATTAATTTTTTTTTTATGGACCACTGACCAACTGCTCATAAAAATATCATATGTGCAATTTCTGCAATTATCATTACTACTTTATGAGCATTATGTTAATCTTCACCTAAACAGAGTATGTCGTTGCATAAATATAATATTATAGCCAAGTTCTATTTTTGTTTCATGATCAAGAGCGTAGGTATATGAGTTCTGTATTGACCGAACTTTGTAAGTATTGTGCCCTTGGTGCTATTATAGAAAATTAATCAATTTAATATTAGGTGCTTGCAAAAAAGTCAATTATTAATGGTACTGTAGATTTTGAACCCTTTGAGTTCTAACGCTGCTGTGAGAGATCCTCAAAGTATCTGCTAAAAATACCAGCGCCGCTCACAGCGACTATTCTTTTTTGGGGGCACAATATGTAACTAAATTACAATGAATTGACTTATTTTCTATTTATTTATACTAAAAGAACAGTCGCTGTGAGTGACGTTGGCATTTTTAACGGATATTTTGAGGATCTCTCACAGCAACGTTGGCACTCAAAGGGTTAATATGACCCAAATACTGGTGAAACCGGACACATTACCCAGCCAATGACAATGTTGCTTTCTAATTTGGTTTGTCATATGATATGCGTGGCTATGTTGGAGAGGTCTAGCCTACGGAGACCAATGATATTTTCAACAACCATCTGCCCATCTAATCTTTATCATATTAAATATTAGGCCGATCCAGGGCCGGTGCAAAGACTTTCTACTCCCCAGGCAATCCCCTCCAGCGGGCACTATACACGCTCCGGGGGGTGCGGATGATACTGTGGCATGGAGGGGGGTGCCGGCGATACTGTGGCGGCCACCCGCACCCCCGTGTCCAGTCTGCTTTGCGGGCAGGATCTGGGTGGGGGAGGGGGGGGAGGAATGCTCACCTGCTCCCAGCTCCCTGCTTTCTATGGTACCTCTCTATGGTACCTCTCCTCATCAGTGGCTAAGTACCGCCCTCCAAATGCCTAGATCTGCCTAGTGGTGGCGCCGGCCCCTGGCAGAACACTCATGTTGGGACAATGTATGCACCGTTTAGGAAAATGCGAATATTGAGGAGTAGTTTACTTGTCACAGCAGGGCCAGACAGCATTAGCACAGGACTGTGCCTAGAGGTAGATGAAGCTAATTGTCATTGTTACTGCCTAATATGTATGTCAGTTTTGTACTATGATCTGAGGCACTGGATGCAAGATTACATGATTTGGGGAAGTATTCAACTGCACGGAGAAATACTTACATGAGAAACACAATTTAATTAAGAAGGATCATGCCTCTGGTCTAACACTTAATAACTTTTGGTGAGATAGATATGTGATAACAATTAGTAGATAGCAATGGGCTTAAGCTATATTTGGTACTTGTTTCCTAGCACGGCCACAATCGCGGGCATCGTGTGTCATTTTTAGTGGTATACGACGCGACCGACGCGATGCCCCCGATTTTCCCATTGAAATGCATTGAAAACAGTCAAAATCGTGTCGGTCGCGTCGTATGCTGCTAAAAAAGGCTTAAATGGTGCAGACGCGATGCCCACGATTTCCCCATAGGAAACAATGTTAAATGGCTCAATGTACCCGCGATGCCCCCGATTTCCCATAGGGAACAATGTTAAATGCCTCAATTTCACCAAATCATCATAGGAAACAATGGTAAATGGGCCAGAAACCCCCAAAAACACCCCATAACAGTGAAATGTCCC
Organism: Crinia signifera; assembly: GCF_055691185.1. Classification (NCBI taxonomy): domain Eukaryota; kingdom Metazoa; phylum Chordata; class Amphibia; order Anura; family Myobatrachidae; genus Crinia; species Crinia signifera. The sequence continues at coordinate 11,777,981 of NC_139227.1, forward strand.
CCCAAAACTATTTTACGCCACCCCACGATCAATGCGAACCCGAAGCGTGGCGAGCGCAGCGAGCCTGCGAGGTGCGGCTGTACGCGTCCTCCGACCTTTTCATACCCCCACTATCCACGTCGGAGTGGAGTTGAGAATAGAATAGTGTGGCGAGCGCAGCGAGCCACCGAGCCCGAAGCGTGGCGAGCGTAGCGAGCCCCGCGAGGGGACGCGGATACCTTCACAGGTAAACGCGTCCCTTCGCGGGCTTCACAGGTATCCGCGTCCGCTCGCCACGCTTCGGGCTCGGTGGCTCGCTGCGCTCGCCACACTATTCTATTCTCAACTCCACGCCGACGTGGATAGTGGGGGTATGAAAAGGTCGGAGGACGCGTACCGCCGCCCCACGCGGGCTCGCTGCGCTCGCCACGCTTCGGGTTCGCGTTGATCGTGGGGTGGCGTAAAATACTTTTGGGGGGACATTTCACTGTTCAGGGGTGTTTTTGGGGGTTTATGGCCCATTTACCATTGTTTCCTATGGGAAATCGGGGGCATCGCGGCTAAATTGAGGCATTTAACATTGTTCCCTATGGGGAAATCGCGGGCATCGCGTCGCGACCATCGCACCCGATTTTTTAGTGCATGCGATGGCCGCGATGCCCCCGATTTTCCCTTACGATGCCCACGATCATGATCGTTGTGGCCGTGCTAGGAAACAAGTACCCTATATTTAATACACAGATCATTTTGATTGGTTATCTTGTGTGTTTACTGTGTGTTTTTATTTGCATCTTTAATATCAGCTTCTATCTGACAAATATTTTGTTCGACAAGATTTTATTTTTTGTATTTACTTTTGATCACCAAATTGCCACTTCTCCAACTGCAGGAAAGTATTTGCATATATCCTACATACACTTTGTATTCCACAACAAATGTACTGCCACAGTTTGTATGTAGCACAGGATTCTATCAGTTTCTTCTAAGAAAACATTTGCAATACATACTTACATATTAATTACTGCTTGACACTCCTAAAGCTTAACAAAATAGCAATATTCTCTTTGATAACACATGCAAGCACCAAAATACATAGATGTTGTCTGATTAGAATTGATGTTGCATAAGGCATAAATATTAACTTCAATAAATTATTTTTATGCACAGAGTAGGACTCATTTACCATTCAGGACTCATTCCTGTTTGTGGTGTAGATATATACATTTCTGTATACTGCACATGTGTATAATAATTAGATATGTGCAGGCTCTGATTAACTCTGATTTAAGCCCTGTACACACGCTTAGATTTGCTTTAAATTTGATGTTAGATTCGATTTTCTATTAGATCTGGCATTAGATCATCCCATTCGATTTGGCATTAGATCTGTACTTTTGCATTCGATTCTATTTCGATTTTACAATGTAGGCACAATGTACTCATTCGATTTACTGGATTGAATTCGAGATTTCCTTGGCTGCACAGTAGATTTTTCTATTCCATTTTGAGAAAACGGGAGCGCGCATCGAATCGAATGCAGATCGAACGTGTCCTAAAAACCATTCGATGTGGATTCGATTTTGCTTCTATAAGCAAAATCGAATCGAAAACAGGGAAAAGTCTAAGCATGTGTACAGGGCTTTACTCTGATTTCAAAGCAGGATCTTATTGGCTATCAACTGTCAACAACTGTCATGTGATTTGGGATAGACAATAAGATCCAATAAGTAAATCAGAGCCTGCAAATCTATAATAATTTTTTTTATTTTTTTTTTAATCTATACTACACAGTACACATTATATTTGACATAAATATACAGTAACTCAATGCCAACATTTTGAGACTCCTCTCATGGGGAGCGGGGGGATGGGGTTGGGATTTATTAAGGTCATACCTCCCAACAGTCCCGCAGCACAGCAGCCATACACACAGTCAGGGTTAAGATGACTCACACTTTAAGAAGTCCTCAGTATTCCGGAGCCTCCCAGATATTCCGGAAGTGTATGCAAGTATATAGAATCAGTGGTATTGTAAATCACAGGCAAGCAGATATTAACCCCTTCAGTGGCAATCCCCAGAATTTTCCGGGCTGTGCCTCAGTGCCCAGTCTGGCATGCCGGTAAAATTCTGTTTAGAGTGGGCTCCCTCTCATCTGCCGCGCCTTCTCCTCCCTCCTCCTCTCCCCTCCCCTCCGGTTTTTCTATTGAAGTCCCCGGCACCGGCTTATGACAAGCCGGCTGCCGGGGACAGGGACAGGGTGCCGGGACGCAGGCCCGGACAGCGGCTGATTGACAGTTCAGCAGCGCTGCCCGGACTAAGGGAGGCAGTGGTGTTTTTTTTTTAAGGGAGCGCTCCCCATAAAAAACTCACCCAGTGGGGAGCGCTCCCCCCCAAAAAAACACCATTGAAGGGGTTAAGCTCCATCATTTTTAAAGATTTAATAGTTAAATATTGCATGCAGACAGAACATTGCAAACTGATTTAATTTCCCCCAATATTTAATGAAATATGTCTAAATGTAAAGTAAAATACCTTGGTGTTAATACAGTGTATTATATTCACGTCTAGAGTTGGCCGATAATACCTGGATCTGCTGGAGGGCCTTTCTGTACATAAAGTACATCAGTTTGACAGTACTCAAATTCTTGTCTCAAAGGTAATAGCAAGTTCTGCCCGTACAATGCTTCTGCAATAATAGGAATCGGGGTAATTGTTGTGGTTTTTCTAAGCATGAACCACTAATTTTACAGATATGTTTTGCAAGCTGATATAAAATATATTGTGTTGTGCGCTAGTATAAATATAGATCACAGTATCTTAAAGATTAAATATGGATTTGTACAGATATTTCCCAGGATAATCACTTGTTATTCAGTGATCAAACCACCTTGTTTTTCATATACTATGTATGGGCCTGCAGTAGTTATGTTAGCTGTGCCAGGCATTCCATAGTTTTTTTTTCCATTAAAGATGACCTTTCTGGTTTTATAATCAAGTAGATTGGACCTGCATCCTGAAATATTATACTGGTGAAGCTACAAGGCTTTTCTCAGAATAATGGGACTCACCTGGTACTCAGGCTTACAGAAAAGCTGCTGGGAAATATCCAATCCAGGCTCACGTTTACTAGCTACAACAATTTCAAAGATGTAAATGATCTGCGAAACGTCAAAGAGTTTTGACGATCACCAAGGATCCGGCTTCATGCTGCAAAACAGCTGCCGAGCTACTAGTGCTCATTGCATTAATGTGCCAAGATGGTTTGCAATTATACAAATCTGAAAGTATTTGTTGTCATTTGCCTTACTGAAAGCCATTAACACATTGGGCCTTGTTCATACCTGTTTGCAAGGCTGACATTTTTGCAGATAGATAAAAGGGATGCGGTTAATTTCCCGGCGGTCGGGATCCCGGCGGTCGGAATCCCGACACTGGAATCCCGACCGCCGAAATCCCGAAACTTTCTCCCTCCGGGGGTGTCCACGACACCCATAGAGGGAGAATAAAATAGCGTGCCGAGCGTAGCGAGGCACCGGGCCCGCTGCGTGGCGAGCGCAGCGAGCCCGCAAGGGGGGGCGATCCATGTCCCCCCCTTGTCGGGATTTCGGCGGTCGGGATTCCAGTGTCGGGATTCCGACCGCCGGGATCCCGACCGCCGGGAAATCATATCGGATCCAGATAAAATCATGCAGTTGGGGCAAATGTAACATTTGCAGAGTGCAGGACTCCCAAGAGGAGTGGGAGCGAGTACTAATTACCCGGGCCCATGCTTGCCGGTAGGGCCCTTGTCCGACCCCCCCCCCCTCTTCCCCATTTGTCCCTCCCGGTCAGCAGCAGCACACCTACAGAATGTGCTGTGCTGACAGCAGGCTCAGCATGAGTGTCTTACTGACAGCGTGAGAGGTAATGCTGAGCCTGCTGTCAGCACAGCACATGCTGTAGGTGTGTACTGCTGCTCCTTCTGCTGAGGAGGGGGAACAAAAACCCCACCCCCCTCGACTGTAGATTGTTTTTTCACCCCCTCTAAACATTCAGTGGGTGTGGCCTAATTTGGGGAGGTGGTCACGCCTCCCGCAATTAGGCCACACACCAAACATTTTACCGGGGCCCGGTATACCTCTCGGCTGCCCTGGCAGAGAGAGTTATGCTGGGTACATACCTACAGATTTAACTGTCCAATCTATCTGGCAATGTATGGGATCATATAAGACTCAACCATTTGCCCCCAAATGCTGGAAAATAAGCAATAGTTATTCAGATAAATTACTGTATTTGCTGGCGTATAAGACTACTTTTTTTCCCCTGAAAATGCCTCCAAGTGGGAGGGTCGTCTTATACGCCGGGTGCAATTATATAACAAACTCTATATATTTTGAGTGGAAATGTTGGGGGGTCGTCTTATACGCCCAGTCGTCTTATACGCCGGCAAATATGGTAGTTAAATTCGTTTGATTCATCTAATTGAACCAAACAATCATTTTTATCCATTTTCAGTGTTTGGAAGCAATTGATCGATTGTCATTTTCTCCCACACATTGACAGATTTTTGTTCCCACCAGACAGATTGGACAGATAAATCTGTAGGGGTGTGTACCCGGCATAAGGTTTGAGGGAGTTACTTTGTTTCTGTGCAGGGTAAATACTGGCTGCTTTATTCTTAAACAGCAAATTAGATTTCAGATAGAACACACCCCACCCAAATCTAAAGGTCCCCATACATTAGGCAGCTGCCCGGGAAAGCTCAATAACAACTTGGCACTTGATGTGCAATTTTTTTTTCAGCCCATGTAAATTCCCAAGGAGTTGCGGGGCAGGAGAGTTAAAAAATAAATAAAAATAAATCTGGGTAGCGTTGGGGTCCGGGCTGTTCTGAATATTCCCAGGCCCCCCTCTCTCAGGGGACCCCCAGCCATCGCTGCTAGACTTCAGCTTGGATGCTGCTGTCTCCACTGTCCAGCCTTCTTCTCCAGCAGCATCAGATAACCAGAAACAGATCCTGTGCTGCAAAAGAGGAAGGGAAAGGAGGTGCTGCACAGTCACATGCAGAACAGCAAACACGTTTGCATGTGGCATCAATAGCTCCTCCTCCCAGCACTCTAGGAGGTGTACCTGCACAAGCCCTGGAACATCACAGGTGGCATGGAGGACTCGGGTGACAGGATGTGCCACCTCTGCATTCATCTGTGAGCATAGGATTCTAGAGATCCTGTGCTGGATGTTCACATTCTGCGCCATCCTAGCAACGGGCTGGCTGGCAACTTTCAGCCTGGGGGGCAACACAAGCAAGTGGCCCACTGTAATTCCCATTAAACATAATGCCACACACCGTAATGCCAATTAAACATAATGCCACACACCATAATGCCCATCAAATATACTGCCACACACCGTAATGCCCACTGCACATAATGCCAATACCGTAATGCCCATTAAACATAATGCCATACACCGTAATGCCCATCAAACATAATGCCACACACCGTAATGCCCATTACATATAATGCCAACACTGTAATTCCCATTAAACATAATGCCACACACCGTAATGCCCATTAAATATAATGCCATACACTATAATGCCCATTAAACATAATACCATACACCGTAATGCCCACTAAACATAATGCCACACACCGTAAGGCCCATTACACATAAAGCCAACATCGTAATGCCCATTAAAAATAATAATGCCTATTACATTATATACCATATAACTGCCGCTTAACTACATTCTCATTGTCAGAGGTATATTGCTCATTGCCAGGGGTTACATGTCTCTTGCCAGTGGATTCATTCTTGTTGCATTAGGATTACATGCTTGTTGCCCAGGGGAAGATTTACATGTTCATTGCCAGGGGGGGGGGGAGGGTTTGATATATTTTTTGCCAGGGGGAGCCAGGGTACATACTCGTTGCCTAGGGGGTTACTTTTAAACAGCGCACCAGTGCTACCCAAACCCGCAGTTCCAGGTAGCGATGGCTAGAGTTATGGCAGTACCTCTAGTGTCTGTCGCCTCCAAAGTGGCGGCCATTTTGGAGGGGCCATTGCCTTACACATTTGGGTGACCAGGAAACTTGTTTTTCTTTCGTGGCTGGACCTGGAGGCAGCTGGCTGCGGCAGCGGGGCACACAGCCAGGCCCAGTACATACCGGCCCGGGGGCATGTGGCACCCTGCCCCCTGGCCCAGCCTGCCCCTGTCCTATCCTCAAGGCCTGCCAGCCCCAGTACAGCAGTGAGGAGAGTGAGGAGCAGGAAAGGGAACACCACAATAAGGAGAAGAGGGGGAGAGCCTGGTCTGACGGTGTGTGCATTTCTCAGAAAGCAGCCTTGTGAAGGTAGAAGTGCATGGGGTAGACACACAGTGGACATAGATAAGAGAGAGAGGGCCCCCTTTTCTTCAGGGCACTGGACTCACCAAGGCTAATGTGGCTTTTCTGCAGACCCTGGGTAAAATCTACCACTACTCACTATTAATTCTCAGGTTCTTACACCACTTAAGATGTATTTGTTCTCCAAACAACTACAATTAAGTCCCAGATGTATTTATCCAAGTAATAATTTGTACTGCAGATATGTATCCTACGTTAGCCAAATGCACAAGCCAAAAGGCTATGTTAAAAATCATGGAGACCAACCTTATTAAATAAAGTTAAAAATGAAAAGGATAACAATGCTTAACATCAGTATTTCTGAGTTAAACATTTTATGCCTACCGTGGCTTTAACAACCCCCCCCCCCCCCCACACACACACACACACACACACACACACCCCGGGTGCCGGACGGGTTGCCGACAGGCATTCACCGACGTCGGGTTCCCGACTGTCAAAACACCGACAGCTGGGTTCCCGACGGCCGTCAGCTATTTTCCCTTGTGGGGGTCCACGACCCCCATAGAGGGAGAATACAATAGGTGGTTCGCATAGCGAGCCACCATGCCCGCAGCGTGGCGAGCGCAGCGAGCCCACAATGGGCTTTGTTGCGCTCGCCATGCTGTCTGGGTCCGGCCAGTCAGGATCCCGATGTCGGGATAATGACTGTCGGGATCCCGACTGTCGGACCCCTATACCACCCCCCCCCCCTGCTTTATCACTGGCTTGTGTAGATGCTAAAAAGGTTTTGTTGGCCTTTCCTTTTGCCAACTTACTGAAGTGAGGGAAGGTTCAAATACATTATGGCATCCAGTCGTTAGCATGTGGCCAAAGGGAGGAGAAATAATTTGATGATCACTGACTATCGAATGTTTTCTTTCGCTCTGATAAGTAAGTCCATACAACCAGGTACAAAGTATTAAAAAAATTAAATGTAATCTAAAAGGACATGTATCATAATTATAGTAAAAAATATATAAAATGAGAGATCTTAAAATAACGGAGCATACAGTATGTAGATGCACAGCAAGCACCTTTTGGAAAACTCAACACAGTTATAAAACAGTGACAAAGCAAATCCAATTTTTCAAAGGAAGAAACTAAATAACAGAAGGAGGTGCGGGAACGGTGCTCTTTGCTTTCAAAGAGGTAGCGCAAAGAAAGAGAAATTAATTGCGGTCACTGTATCACAAAGAGCAGAGCGAGAATATTTCAATCCTACTGACGCCTCAAAGAAAGGACGGTGGTTTCATATCCTGAATGAACGATCCAGTTCAGGATTGACAGTCTCCCTTTGTCAGACACCGCAACCGTTTGCTTTCACTTTGCTTTTGCTTATTCTTTTGGGCACCGTAAATCCAGGATGGCTTGCTATTCATCTTCCTTGGAGTTAGCGCTTACACAAAGGAAATGCCGCATATCATAGCGGAGTTAAGGGATTTGACTTGTCTTGAGCACTGATTGATCAGGGAGCTTTGAAGAAAATAAATGATATCCTTTCCTTTGTTCTCTGCAAAATAAAATGTTTAAACGACAACTCTATATTGTCACACTATTCATGTGCCCCAAAATAGTATTGCATAATTAAATGAAGATATTATCACACTATACAGAAGAGTTAGGCATCGTGTGGAACGTTGGCTGCTGCAGAACTACAAATCCCAGCATTGCCCCTTTAGCTAAAGGTAAGCAGGGCATTATGGAAGCAGAATTTAGCATGAAGTAGGCTCCAGAAGATCGTGTGGCACTCCAGAAAAGGGGGCAGGTCTTCCACATTCCATTCCCCTTAACCGCACCACCAGGTCCATTGGGTCAAACGAGAGAAGTGGGTGGGGCAAAGAAGCAATTTAATCACTAAATCACATCATCATAGCCCCACCCTCCACTGTACAATTATAGTAATGTGAGCATTGGGAGGGGCTACGAACAGGCAATTGAATATCCGTAATCAGGATTATTGGAGGATATTGAACAGCAAACCCTTTACTCTGTAACCTGGACTCTCTGCATCAGATTCCCAGGATCAGATGCAGAAAAATCTATTAATTTCATGTGCAATTACTGGGATTTATATTTGCAGTAGTTACAAACATCTCATAGCTCCCAAATTCGAAAACCCCTTTATTGGGACTTGAAAATGGGTGTGGTCTCTGTAAAAGGAGGCGTAGCTTTGTGGCAATGCCACAATTGTGATCCATGCTTCTGGTTTTTTTTGTCACTGTAGGGTTATGGTCAGTGCTCTGTGAGCTGCTGGCCATACCCTCAGTCCCTCTGTCTTCATGATTAGTTGTTATGAACATCTAAGCAGAGCAGAAAGTGACAGGGGTCTCTCAAATGCTTCACTCTCACCGTGTGCATCTCAGCACATGCTGCAGTGTGCTGGACTGCGAAAAGGACTGCTGCTGAGGCGCTGCCTCAGTGTGATGCTCTCCCTTCCTCGATTTGCCCCTGCTCCAACATGGCTGCACAAATATTTTTTTTTTTTCTAAGGGGGCGTGGTCACAATTCCCACAATTAGACCACGCCCCTAAAATGTCACCGGGGCCCAGCAGACCTCTCAGCAGCACTGCCGTGGACAGTCTCAGAGAAAATGGGACTTTGCTGTGAAAATAAGGAAAGTTGGGAGCTATTCCTACTGTAAATCATTTTGCCTATACATAGTTACATAGTTACATAGTAGGTAAGGCTGAAAAAAGACTTGCGTCCATCTAGTTCAACCTGGTATAGATATCCATTGCTGATTTGGTAGGTTCTGGTATTTTACAGACAAATTATATTTCTTATTTGTACCCATGGATGTTTTTCTCCAGTAAATGTCTGTCCAACTTTGCCTTGAACGCATTTAATGAGCCAGCCGTTACCACCTCTCTGGGAAGAGAGTTCCAGAGTTTGACTGTTCTGACCGTAAAGAAATTCTTTCTACTAGCTGAATGAAATCTTTTTTCTTCTAATCTATACTCATGCCCTCGCGTCCTAGATTCCTTTCTAGTAGAAAATAGGGTGTGTGACAGTTCCTTATATTGGCCCTTGATATACTTGTACATGTTGAGCATGTCCCCCCTTAAACGTCTCTTTTCTAATGTAAATAGTCCCAATTTGCTTAATCTCTCCCCGTAGCTTAAATTCTCCATTCCCCTAATAAGCTTTGTTGCTCGCCTTTGGACTTTTTCTAATTCTATGATGTCCTTTTTATAGTGTGGGGCCCAGAACTGTACTCCGTACTCCAGGTGAGGTCTCACCAATGCTTTATATAGTGGCATAATTACCCTTGAGTCCCTAGTTTCCATTCCCCTCTTAATACATGCCAGAATTTTGTTGGCCTTTTTTGTAGCTACATTACAATGGGCACTACATCCTAGATTGCTGTCTATTTGGACTCCTAGATCCTTTTCAAGTATGGAATTACCCAGTTCCTCTCCGCTAAGGTTGTAACTTGCACACTGGTTGTGTCTCCCAAGGTGCATAACCTTACATTTATCTACATTGAACCTCATCTTCCATTTTTTTGCCCACTCATATAGAATTGCAAGATCATTTTGAAGCATGGTGACATCTTCTGGTGATTTGATGACTTTGCTAAGTTTTGTATCGTCCGCAAAGATGGATACATTGCTGAGTAACCCTATCCCAATATCGTTAATAAAAATGTTAAACAAAATGGGCCCCAAAACCGAACCCTGGGGCACTCCACTTAGTACCGGTATCATATCTGATACGGCACCATTCACAACCACTCTTTGTTCTCTATTACATAGCCAATTCCCTACCCATCTGCAGATATTTTCACCCAATCCTAGGTTCTCCATTTTATTAATCAATCTCTTGTGTGGGACAGTATCAAATGCTTTAGCGAAATCTAGGAAAATCACATCTACAGCATTTCCATTATCGAGGTTTTTGCTAACCTCTTCATAGAACCCTAGTAGATTAGTTTGGCATGAACGATTTTTCACGAACCCATGTTGGTTAGTACTGAGTAGATGGTGATGATCTAAATATTCCTGGATACCATCCCTTAAAAATCCTTCAAATAGTTTACCCACAATTGATGTTAAACTAACGGGTCTGTAATTAGCTGGATCTTCCTTTTTTCCTTTTTTGAATATTGGCACTACCTCTGCTATTCTCCAATCTTTTGGTACTATACCTGACGATAGTGACTTGCTAAAGATATAATGTAGGGGGGTAGCTAGTTCATCCCTTAATTCCATTAATACCCTCGGATGAATCCCATCTGGCCCTGGTGACTTATTTGCTTTGAGTTTGCTTAGCCTCAGTATTATTTCTTTCGGCGTGAAATCCACAATGAGATCTGGCGTATTTGTCCCGTTTGTGGTAAATGTTCGTTCCACAGTCTGCTCTCCCTTAGTAAATACTGATGAGAAGAACTCATTCAACAGTTTTGCTTTTCCCTTGTCCTCAGTAACACTTTTTCCACTAGTATCAGTTAGTGGGCCTATGTTTTCCTTAATTAAACGTTTACTATTTATGTATTTAAAAAACTTCTTTGGGTTGGTTTTGCTTTCAGTGGCTATGCACTCTTCATATAATATTTTAGCTGCTTTGATTACCCCTTTACAAGTTTTGTTTGATTCTTTGTATTTTGCGAACGCCTCCTCATTCAAGTTATTTTTATAGAATTTAAAGGCTCTGGTTTTATTGTTGATAGCTGACCTTACTTCTTTGTCCAACCATGGTGGCTTTTTTTTGTTGAATTTACCTTTAGTTACTTTAGGAATGTATTCAATAGTTAGTGAATCAAGCACATGTACTGTACTTGCCAATCCAGTCGGAATTACCTTTTTTTGTTTATTTATATTCTCTCTTATATCCTTTCATTTCTAACTACCTAAAAATACAATTACTGCAACCATTTAAACTTTTGCTTGAAACTAAACTAAGAAATGCTGTTGAACACTTTACCAATGCTGTACTACTGCATCACCTGCATTTTCTGCACTTCTACTGCTGTCTCATTCAGCCACCACTCCTGTTTTTAATTTCCCACTACTATTTACCTTGTCAACACTATTTCCAGGCTGACAACAAAACCTCCAACACTCTTTGGGTCTTATTCTGTAGCACTTGGTTCCCAGTGTATCCACTCCGAGGACCGATGTTCTGGCTCTGTGCATGCATTTGGGCAATAATATGCATGTTCAGGGCCGCTGTGTCAATATCTCTGGCGATGATCCAAGTCGCCAAGATGTTTGCAGGGGTAGGGGAGGGCTGGGGGCTTTCAGGGGCCAGAGCAAGGGTATACCCAGCGTTTTTTGGGTGTCTCCATGAAAAATGCTGGTCTTTCCCTTGGGAACTCAAGTGGGTTGATGCTTGCTGGGGTAGCCCCCTCTTCGGCAAACACTGATGAAAATAAAAGTTAGTTCAGACTGACATATAATTCCGAAAGGGAGAGAAATCATGTTACCAAGTGGATTCAGTGGTAAGGCCACTAAGCGGTGAATGACCGCTACTGTCCTGAATCACCTCTATGTCGTGAGAAGGGTCACGTCAATCCTTGAAAAGGAGGAGTGAGATAGGTAGAATCAGGAGTATTGCCTCACATTCGGCTGTTTTTCACGCCAGGCATCGACCAGACCCATCTCTAGGAGCAACTCCGTGAATGGCAAGGAGTGTGAGTAGGGGCTAGAGGTGGTTAACCTATAGATGGCGCCGGTCTCATTTTTGCAGGGGCTGGACCCCCGCCAGCGGCCGGCTCTCGCCAGGGGCGCGCATGAGATGCTCACACGCCCGGAGGCAACAGAGCTGGCTACGGGTCCCCGTTGCCTCCTTGTCACCTACCCCGGTGCCCCTCGCCGCCTCGCCATCCCCCCTATCCCTGCCTATCTCCCTGAAATGGACACAGACAGGGACCCGCAGCACGCGGGTCCCAGTCAGATGGGGCACCTCTGCGCCGGCAATCGCCATGGGAGACATTCTGGCAATCCCCGGCAGAGGAAGAGAGGCGCTCCATCTGTATCAAGTTGTTCGGAAAGGGGATAAAGCACAGTAATCCTTTTGGCACACACTGGAGCATCAATGTATACAAGAGAATAAAGGTCACCCAACCTTCGGCATAAACATTCAAAGACATACAAAAAAATGTCCCTGTTGCACACTACGCTCACAACCTAATAAATATTAGTTCAAGGGTATTCTTATGGTCGTCTTGATTCGTATCCAGTTAGTCACTTCTTCTCCTTTATTCCTCTGTGATTGGGAGTATATGAAAAAGAAAAGGATTGGATCTGGTATAGTACATTTGCACAATTTATACGAGTATATGGCTCCCACCAAAAAAAGATGTGGTTGGTTATATAGAAGGGTAGCGTACCCTACTCACACCAAATGGGGGTGTATTCCTCATATAAAGGTTTCTTTTTAAGATGTATATGTGTCGTACCGAAACGCACATAGGACAGGTGTGGACACCTCGCATAACGGTACCTTTTTCCTCAAAACAGGTTCACCTTCACCAAGGGTACTATAGAGATAGGTACACAAAGAATGTAAACGGGGACGAACCCCCCTTACACGACACAGCGCAATGTCAAACCTATCAAGGTATCTTTATGGGGTCAACAGACCCAACTCGCCTTCCCTCGGTGTATCGGTGTAGAAATCAGAAAAAAGTACAATCGGTACTTGTAAAAATAACAACTGATTTATTTAAATTAACAATTTAGAGCATTGCACAATAAAAATGGCGTACGGTCAACCACAACTTTCTGCAAGAATAAGATGGAACTACTTAACTTTTTTCAGGGGATCAGTTCCGGACTGATACCCCTGAATCTGAAGTAAAGTGCATGCAGGAGTTGAATGGTCTCTGGAACCCCACGACTCTCCACGTGGATCTGAATCATTCGGAGGAGAGGCACTGAAGATGAAACTTCAGCGTCTCTCCTGTCATTGCTAGGGTACCGGCCGGAACATACGCGTTTTTTATTTCCTGAAGACCTGGACTACATCGGACAGAAGAGGACGTGATCTTCGCCGGAGGACCTTGGTGAGTAGGATTTCCTTCCACAGGTCTCCAAATGGATTTCCTTGGATCCTGGAGCCCCGGAGCCTGGACCCCAGACCCAGGGACCCAGTGTGTGTTTATTTAACTATTTATGTTACTGTGGAACTACAAGTGCCAGCGGGCCCTTTATTGCCCTGTATGCTGAGACTTGTGGTTCTCCAAGTCCCAGCATGCAGGGGAGGCTTGCTGGGACTCATAGTTCCACAGTATAGGACAATAGTTTTTCAATCTATTTTTTACACTTCAAGCAGCTCGATGCCCACCGCCCAGGGGCATCGAGGACAGCACCAAGCTTCAGCCTGGCCAGGTAAGTAATGGAGGGGGGGGCTTTATTGGGGGGGTCCCCACTCCCCAAGGACCCCTGGCCAGGCTGACTGGTCGGTAGGGATAAATGCTTTGGCCGGGGGGACTGTGGAATTACCCTGCTGGCTGGTTGGGCCTGGGGCTGGTTCTTAAAATACACCTTGACATTTTGTCCCCCGTATTTTGGGAACCAGACCCGGCCCTAGAGCCTGGGGATGGTTTTAAAAAATCAGTGAAGCTCTATTTGCCTGGTTTCATGATTTCTTAATACCAGTCCCGGCTCTTTCAGCCTGGTGCTGGTTATGCCGGTGGGGTGGGGGACCCCACGCCGTTTTTCTTATTTTTTTTCACACATTGCAGCCTGCATGGATCTGACTGATCCTTGCAGGCTGAAGCCAAATACGCCAGGGAAATGAAGTGTATTTTCCAGGCGTATTTGGCCAGCAATTAGCGGGTGTATCCCGCTAATTACCGGCCGTATTGAATACAGCCGGTTAGTAAATTAGGAATCACCATTCTTTTGAATGGCGATTCCTGTCGTATTCATTCGATGGTGTAAATACAAATACAAATGTCCCATCAATACGAATATGAATAATCATATTTTTGGCATAGTAAATGCCATAAATACGAATACACTAAAAAAAATGTATTTTACTATGAAAATACAATTTTTTTTTTACGAATTTATCTTAATAAATTTTCCCCACTATGTTTACATCCCCTTTCTTACAAGCCCTTCACTGTCTCCCCTTCCTTTTCAAGTTCAAGCTTCTCACATTCACTTAAAATGCCCCCACCCAATCCCACTACTTATCTGACCTTATGTCCCTTTACACTTCAACCTGTCCACTTCACTCCACTTATGCATACCATCTCTCCTGCATACTGATTACCTCCTCCTACATTCAAGATATTTCTGCTCCCTACCTCTCACCATCGGACTCTCTGCCTCTCTGCAAAACTTCAAACTATCTCCCAAGACCCACTTCTTCACCAACCCCAGTCAAATCTCTTCCAAACCCATTGTCCACCACCCCATCTGTGTCACCTCTGCCACAGATCCGCTGTGGATCCCATATCAAAAAAGGATAATAAAAATAATAATAATAATAATCATCAATAAGCTCCTAACTGTGAAATAACTAGAGATTAGGTGGTTCGATTCCGAGAGAACCCAACTCACCCAAACTTAAATGGCCCATGGCGGCAACCGAAGAACTCAATCCTCTGCGCCATTTTCCAGATCCAGAACAAGGCCGTACATCATCTTCTTGCTGTTGGATTCTCATGAGAGCTATATTTACTATTTATTTATTAACAGTTTCTTATATAGCGCACACATATTCCTCAGCGCTATACAGAGAATATTTGAACATTCACATCAGTCCCTGCCCCAGTGTACACACACACACACATGTACACACACACACACGTTTACTATAGGATAAATTATTGTTGGAAGCCCATTAGCCTACTAGTATATTTTTGGATTGTGGGAGGAAATCGGAGTACTCAGAGTAAACCCACATAAGCACGGGGAGAATATACAAACTCCACACAGTTAGGGCCATGATGGGAGTCAAACCCGTGACTTCAGCGCTGTTAGGCAGTAATGCTAACCATTACAACGTCCGGGCTGCCCTATATAAGTCCTATTGATCTGCTCCATCTTCATTCCCGCAGTTGATTTCAGACAGTATGCAAACCCAGTGCACATCCCCAAAAATAAAAGTTTGAAACTTTGGTTTTTTATCTCCCTCCATTTTATCACCCCAAAGTGTCCTGTGTGTTATTGCTTTAAGTCAAGATGACAGGCAATGCTGACACGTCTAGTTCTATAGACAAATGAGTTAGAACTTCCCTTTTAACCCCTTCCTGACAGAGCCAGTTTTTGCGTTCCTGACAGAGCCCTTTTTTTCAAATCTGACATGTATCACTTAAGTGGGGATAACTTTTTTTTGCTTTTACTTATCCCAGTGATTTTGAGATTGTTTTTTCGTGACACATTGTACTTCAAATTAGTGGTAAATTTGGGTCGATACAGTCTGTGTTTTTTTGTGAAAAATACCAAAATGTCGTAAAAAAATGGAAAATTTAGCAATTTGCAAAATGTTAAATTTTCTGCTTGTGAGACAAATAATCATACCACTCAAAATAGTTAATAACTAACATAGACCATATGTCTACTTTATGTTTCCATCATTATTTCAACTTCCTTTTAATTTTTTTGGACACTAGGAGGCTTACAATATGAATAGCAAATTCTCAAATTTTCAAGAAAATTTCAAACACTGATTTTTTTAGGGACCAGTTCAGTTCTGATGTGACTTTGAGGGACTTGTATGTGAGACACCCCCATAAATGATACCATTTCAAAAACTGCACCCCTCACAGTATTCAAAACAGCATTTTGGAAGTTTGTTAACCCTTTAGGTGTTTCACAGGAATTAAAACAATGTGTAGGTGAAATTTCAAAATTTCATTTTTTTTGCAGATTTGCAATTTTAATACATTTTTCTAAGGAACACAGTAGATTTTACTAGAGAAATGTGACTAAAAATTGATTCCCCCAATTCTTTTGTTTTCATAAATATCCTATATGTGGCCCTAGTGTGCACGTTGACCAAACCACAGGCTTCATAATAGAAGGAGCACCTACTTGATTTTGGAGCCTCCTTTTTATGAGATTATTTTTTAGGCACCATGTAGGTTTATAGGCACCATAAGATGCTAAAATTTAGGAACCCCCCCACAAGTGACCCCATTTTGCAAACTACACCCCTCAGGGAATTCATCTAGGGGTATAGTGTACATTTCAAACCCCCAGGGGTTTCACCAATTGTGGTACAACTGGGCAGTGAAAATGAAAAATTAATTTTTTTACACAAAAATGCAGTTCTGGCTCCAAATTTTTCATTTTCACAAGGAATGAAGGAGAAAAAGCACCCCAAAATCTGTGCCCCAATTTCTCCCGAGTACGGCAATGCCTCACATGTGACCAAAAAATACCATTTGGGTGCATGGCAGGACTCAGAAGGGAAGGAGTGATTTTTGGATTTTGCAGCTCAGATTCTGGTGGAATGTTGGTGGGTGCTATGTTGCATTAGCAAGACCCCCCAAGCACCAATACAGTGGAACCCCCCCACAAGTGACCCCATTTTGCAAACTACACCCCTCAGGGAATTCATCTAGGGGTATAGTGTACATTTCAAACCCCCAGGGGTTTCACTAATTTTGATACAACTGGGCAGTGAAAATGAAAAATTACATTTTTTTACACAAAAATGCAGTTCTGGCTCAAAATTTTTCATTTTCATAAGGTATGAAGGAGAAAAAGCACCCCAAAATCTTTGCCCCAATTTCTCCCGAGTATGGCAATGCCTCATATGTGACCAAAAAATACCAGTTGGGTGCATGGCAGGACTCAGAAGGGAAGGAGTGATTTTTGGTGGTGGAATGTTGGTGGGTGCTATGTCGCATTAGCAAGACCCTCAAAGCACCAATACAGTGGAACCCCCCCACAAGTGACCCCATTTTGCAAACTACACCCCTCAGGGAATTCATCTAGGGGTATAGTGTATATTTCAAACCCCCAGGGGTTTCACCAATTTTGATACAACTGGGCAGTGAAAATGAAAAATTACATTTTTTTACACAAAAATGCAGTTCTGGCTCAAAATTTTTCATTTTCAGAAGGTAAGAAGGAGAAAAAGCACCCCAAAATCTGTGCCCCAATTTCTCCCGAGTACGGCAATGCCTCACATGTGACCAAAAAATACCATTTGGGTGCATGGCAGGACTCAGAAGGGAAGGAGTGATTTTTGGATTTTGCAGCTCAGATTCTGGTGGAATTTTGGTGGGTGCTATGTCGCATTAGCAAGACCCCCCAAGCACCAATACAGTGGAACCCCCCCACAAGTGACCCCATTTTGCAAACTACACCCCTCAGGGAATTCATCTAGGGGTATAGTGTACATTTCAAACCCCCAGGGGTTTCACCAATTTTGATACAACTGGGCTGTGCAAATGAAAAATTACATTTTTTACACAAAAATGCAGTTCTGGCTCAAAATTTTTCATTTTCACAAGGAATGAAGGAGACAAAGCACCCCAAAATCTGTGCCCCAATTTCTCCCGAGTACGGCAATGCCTCACATGTGACCAAAAAATACCATTTGGGTGCATGGCAGGACTCAGAAAGGAAGGAGTGATTTTTGGATTTTGCAGCTCAGATTCTGGTGGAATGTTGGTGGGTGCTATGTTGCATTAGCAAGACCCTCCAAGCACCAATACAGTGGAACCCCCCCACAAGTGACCCGATTTTGCAAACTACACCCCTCAGGGAATTCATCTAGGGGTATAGTGTACATTTCAAACCCCCAGGGGTTTCACCAATTTTGATACAACTGGGCAGTGAAAATGAAAAATTACATTTTTTTACACAAAAATGCAGTTCTGGCTCAAAATTTTTCATTTTCAGAAGGTATGAAGGAGAAAAAGCACCCCAAAATCTGTGCCCCAATTTCTCCCGAGTATGGCAATGCCTCATATGTGACCAAAAAATACCAGTTGGGTGCATGGCAGGACTCAGAAGGGAAGGAGTGATTTTTGGTGGTGGAATGTTGGTGGGTGCTATGTCGCATTAGCAAGACCCCCAAAGCACCAATACAGTGGAACCCCCCACAAGTGACCCCATTTTGCAAACTACACCCCTCAGGGAATTCATCTAGGGGTATAGTGTACATTTCAAACCCCCAGGGGTTTCACCAATTTTGATACAACTGGGCAGTGAAAATGAAAAATTACATTTTTTTACACAAAAATGCAGTTCTGGCTCAAAATTTTTCATTTTCAGAAGGTAAGAAGGAGAAAAAGCACCCCAAAATCTGTGCCCCAATTTCTCCCGAGTACGGCAATGCCTCACATGTGACCAAAAAATACCATTTGGGTGCATGGCAGGACTCAGAAGGGAAGGAGTGATTTTTGGATTTTGCAGCTCAGATTCTGGTGGAATTTTGGTGGGTGCTATGTCGCATTAGCAAGACCCCCCAAGCACCAATACAGTGGAACCCCCCCACAAGTGACCCCATTTTGCAAACGAAACCCCTCAGGGAATTCATCTAGGGGTATAGTGTACATTTCAAACCCCCAGGGGTTTCACCAATTTTGATACAACTGGGCTGTGCAAATGAAAAATTACATTTTTTACACAAAAATGCAGTTCTGGCTCAAAATTTTTCATTTTCACAAGGAATGAAGGAGACAAAGCACCCCAAAATCTGTGCCCCAATTTCTCCCGAGTACGGCAATGCCTCACATGTGACCAAAAAATACCATTTGGGTGCATGGCAGGACTCAGAAGGGAAGGAGTGATTTTTGGATTTTGCAGCTCAGATTCTGGTGGAATTTTGGTGGGTGCTATGTCGCATTAGCAAGACCCCCCAAGCACCAATACAGTGGAACCCCCCACAAGTGACCCCATTTTGCAAACTAAACCCCTCAGGGAATTCATCTAGGGGTATAGTGTACATTTCAAACCCCCAGGGGTTTCACCAATTTTGATACAACTGGGCAGTGAAAATGAAAAATTACATTTTTTTACACAAAAATGCAGTTCTGGCTCAAAATTTTTCATTTTCATAAGGTATGAAGGAGAAAAAGCACCCCAAAATCTGTGCCCCAATTTCTCCCGAGTATGGCAATGCCTCATATGTGACCAACAAATACCAGTTGGGTGCATGGCAGGACTCAGAAGGGAAGGAGTGATTTTTGGTGGTGGAATGTTGGTGGGTGCTATGTCGCATTAGCAAGACCCCCAAAGCACCAATACATTGGAACCACCCCACAAGTGACCCCATTTTGCAAACTACACCCCTCAGGGAATTCATCTAGGGGTATAGTGTACATTTCAAACCCCCAGGGGTTTCACTAATTTTGATACAACTGGGCAGTGAAAATGAAAAATTACATTTTTTACACACAAATGCAGTTCTGGCTCAAAATTTTTCATTTTCAGAAGGTATGAAGGAGAAAAAGCACCCCAAAATCTGTGCCCCAATTTCTCCCGAGTACGGCAATGCCTCATGTGTGACCAAAAAGTGGCAGGACTCAGAAGGGAAGGAGTGATATTTGGATTTTGCAGCACAAATTCTGGTGGAATGTTGGTGGGTGCTATGTCGCATTAGCAAGACCCCCAAAGCACCAATACAGTGGAACCCCCCCACAAGTGACCCCATTTTGCAAACTACACCCCTCAGGGAATTCATTTAGGGGTATAGTGTACATTTCAAACCCCCAGGGGTTTCACCAATTTTGATACAACTGGGCTGTGCAAATGAAAAATTACATTTTTTACACAAAAATGCAGTTCTGGCTCAAAATTTTTCATTTTCAGAAGGTATGAAGGAGAAATAGCACCCCAAAATCTGTGCCCCAATTTCTCCCGAGTATGGCAATGCCTCATATGTGACCAAAAAATACCAGTTGGGTGCATGGCAGGACTCAGAAGGGAAGGAGTGATTTTTGGATTTTGCAGCTCAGATTCTGGTGGAATGTTGGTGGGTGCTATGTGGCATTAGCAAGACCCCCGAAGCACGGTGAAATGATGAACCTAATAATCCATAGATGTGTGGTATATTTTAAAACACTCCTTTATACATAGGCCGGGTTTGTCGGGGCAAGTTTCACAGTGGAAAATAGTTTCCTTTCTTATTCCCTTTTTATAGCAAACTTTGCACCTTTTTTGTGTCCTGCCCTTTCTTGCAGTGGAGGGGATTTCGTTCGGAAAATGCTGCCCTGGTACAATACGGGGGCCAGTACTAGAAGTACTGGGGCCCTCTGCCTGCTGGTTCCCAAATACTAGGCCCTTTATGACTTCCTCTTGAAAGTGCATAAATATCCCCCTCTGGCCGGTAGAACGGAATAGCACGTAAGCGTTATACAGTGCCATCTGGATGATATACACGGCCAGCTTCTTGTACCAGATTTTTGTTTTCCGCAGGGCACTGTACGGCTTCAGTACCTGATCTGAAAGATCCACTCCGCCCATGTACCTATTGTAATCCAGGATACAATTAGGTTTTGAGGTGTGGGTACTGGTACCTCGTACAGGGACGGAGGTGGTACTGTCTCCGTGAATTGTTGTCAGTATAAGGACATCCCTCTTGTCCTTATATTTGACCAACAACATATTTTCGGTGCATATTCCCCTGCTTTCACCCCTTCTCATTACTTGGGCAATGTGCGTTTTTGGGAGGCCTCTTTGGTTCTTGCGCACAGTACCGCAAGCTGCTGTACCTCTTGAACCAAGGGCCTTAAACAGGGGGATGCTAGTGTAAAAGTTATCCACATAGAGGTGATAACCTTTATCCAGGAAGGGGTGCACTAAATCCCAGACAATTTTTCCACTAACACCTACGAGGGAGGGGGGGCATTCTGGCGGTTCAATTCTTGAATCCTTCCCTTCATATACCCTAAACATGTGGGTGTACCCTGAGGTGCTTTCACACAGCTTATACATTTTTATGCCATACCTTGCCCTCTTACTGGGAAGGTACTGGCGGAATTTAACCCTTCCTTTAAAATGTATAAGGGACTCGTCTATGCAAATGAATTTATCTGGGATGTACATCTCTGCAAATTTGGCACTGAAATGATCAATGACCGGCCTGACTTTGAATAGCCGGTCAAAGGTGGGATCATCTCTGGGTGGGCACTGTGCATTATCGTTGTAATGCAAAAATTTAAGGATCGTCTCAAATCGAGCCCGGGGCATGGCCATACGGTAAAATGGGGTGCTGTACAGAACATCTGTACTCCAATATTGCCTAATTTCTGGCTTTTTTACTATGCCCATATGAAACACCAGACCCCAAAACGTCATCATCTCTACTGCATCTACAGGGGTCCACCTAGCAAATGATGACGTGGGGTTTTGAGCAATAAACTGCTGGGCATATAAATTAGTTTGGTCCACCATTAAATTTATAAAATCATCAGAGAAAAATAATTTGAAAAAGTCAATTTCTCTGAGACCTGTGGAATGAAATTGGATTCCTGGCATGGCCAAAAACTCAGGAACCTGGGGCTCAAAATTGTCTGGTGGTGGGGTCCATACGAGATCAATTATTGGGGGGTGGGTCTCAGCTGCTCTACGGGGGCGTCTTTGAGGGGGTCCCTCATCACCAGAGGAGGAAGAGGAGCTTAAGACGAATCCTTCAAATTCCCCGCTTGCCTCACTGGCTGTGTCAGAGTCAGAGGCAAGCATGGCATATGCCTCCTCCACTGAATACATTCTTCTGGATGACTGGGATGACATTTGGGATGACATTTGGGATGACATTTGGGATGCCATTTTTATTTTTGTGTTACTGGTAGTGAAATGTTTCAACACGTGTATAGTGTAGGGGGGGGTACAAACTTTATTTCAACCCGGGGGGTATGTAGTGTGTAGTGTGTATGTAGTGCAGAAAAAAAATATACTTTATACAAAAAAAAAAAATTGAAGGGGTTAAAAAAAAAAAAAATTGAAGGGGTTAAAAAAAAAAAAATTGAAGGGGTTAAAAAAAAAAAAAAAAAGGTCCTGCGCCAAAAATTGAGCACAGATGTTGGTCAGTAACGTCCGTCACTGAACAGCGCTCAAAGGCAACAGGAATTTGATCAAAAAAAAAAAAAAAATAGATCAACCCTGTGCCGAAAAAGCTGATCAGTGATGTACGTCACTGATCAGCGCACAGTGGGCACAGGACACCCACAAAATCACAGTGTGTGTAAAAAAAAAATTAAAAAAAGACCCCACAGCACCCACAAAAAAAAAAAGGTGATCAGTGATGCGACACTGATTACCAGTGAGGGGCAGCAGGTGCACAACCTTTGGTGCAACTGACAGTGCAACTGGCAGCAACTGACAGGTATATATATAAAAAAAAAACCTCTGCACCCCCAAAAAGTTGCTGATCACCTCAGATATAGTGATCAGCACAAAAGGCGGGGGAAGCAGACACAAAATTTAGCACTCTCTATCACTCTCTGTCACTATCTCTCTCTATCTCTCTATCTCTCACTATCTATCACTCTATGACACTGCAGCAGCAGCACTGACAGTTATATATATGAAAAATAACCCCTGCACCCCCAAAAAGTTGCTGGGGGTGCACAAAAGGGGGGCAGCAGACACAAAATATAGCAGTCTCTATCACTCTCTGTCACTATCTCTCTCTATCTCTCTATCTCTCTATCTCTCACTCTATGACACTGCAGCAGCAGCACTGACAGGTATATATATCTAAAAAAAAAACCTGCGCCCCCAAAAAGTTGCTGATCAGTTAATTTATACTGATCAGCAAAAAAGGGGGGGCAGCAGTCAGTTATATAAAAAATATATAGCACAATCTGTCACTATCTCTCTATCTCTCTCTATCTCTCTCTCTCTATCTCTCTCTATCTCTCTATCTATAGCTCTATCACACTGCAGCAGCACAAAATATAGCACTCTCTGTCACTAGGCCTCTCTATCTCTCTCTATCTCTCTCTCTCTATCTCTCTATCTAATAACTCGCAGCAGCACAACACAGCACAGGATGTCACAGGATGTCACAAGAATAAGCAAGATCCAGGCAGTGATCAGGTAAGTATTTAGAGGGGTTCTGGTCAGTATATCGCGGCAGCTGGGTACGGTGACCGCACTGCATGCAATTCCAGACCGGAATGGCGTCTGCAGTGCAGTCACCGTTAGTTTAAACCCCCCTCCATGGCTGTGATTGGTCCGTCGGTCCGACGAACCAATCACGGCCTTTGGGGGCGGGCGGGGTGAGGTGGGGTGACACCAGTGTCACCCTTACACCCCGCGGTGATTGGTGCTGTACTTTACAGCACCAATCACCTCCGATCCCTGTGTCACCGGTGAACGTTATTCGCCGGTGACACAGAAAACGCTGTGAATGGCTGTTCACACTGAACAGCCAATCACAGCGATCGCCGACGGGGGGGCGGCATCGCAGCCCCCCCTGGGCATGCAGGGACATGTCTGCTGTCAGGGACAGCAGACATCGTCCCTCTGTCACTGCGTCTCTAGACGCAGTGACAGTTAGAAGCCATGACGTATATATACGTCATGTGTCGGGAAGTACTTCCCGGCCATGACGTATATATACGTCAAATGTCGGGAAGGGGTTAACACTTATACTTGCCTTGTGAACTTACTTCACTTTGCCTTCACAATGAATTATTTTTATTCACATTTTCTATTATCAACATCTACACTGTGTAATAATTTGTATATCTGTACTTTTTTCCTGCCAAATGACTAGGATATTGTTGTAGTTTCTCAGCCTTTAGCGAAAGTTACAATTTCCAGGCCATCAATTTTTATAGAATAGAAGTACTTACTGTATTTTAATTTAGACTAGATGTTGGTTTAATAGCTTGTTATCACTGAAGAGCAAATGTGTCCATGAACATTGAAAAGCTTCTAAGTGGGTTGGAACGGCCATAAAATATAACAGAGAGAATTGTTTGCAGAATTATTTGTACCTGAATGCTGCTTATGTTTTTGAATTCTATTTTTAATGCACCTTTTAATGTATGACGTACGTTGAGTTAGAGCCTTCATGTTTGCACTACTTTCAAAGCTAGCAGATGAACACATAACTATAACATACTTGCCTACTTTGGAAAACTAGTTTCAGGGAGATTATAGTTGGTAGTAGAATTTTGTACAGACCCTCGTGTCATGATCAACTTAAAGGGCGTGTCTAGTTCCATAAATGGCAATTGTGAAAAGAGATTGTGAGTGTGGCACCTAGAAGCTTGGGTGTGTACTGCTACATCTAAGAGGAATCTTTTAAAATCACTTTTATCCAAATGTAGATGAGCCCCAAAAGCAGTTAGTAAGAGATACTATACTTGGTAATGTGCTGGGAAATGGTGCTGATGATTCATTGTAAATGTATCTGTCTCTCATTCCTTTATTACCAAAAAAATATAATGGGCTAGGTGAAATGAGGGAGATTGCTGCTATTTCAGGGAGCCTCCTGCAGAATGTAGGAGGGGAGGTAACTATGATGTAACAGTGTAATGTGGGCTAGGTGGCATGAGGGAGATTGCTAGACTAATGAGGAGAGAGGGAGATTGCTGCTATGTCAGGGAGTGTCCTGCAGAATGCAGGAGGGGAGGTAACTATGATGTAACAGTGTAATGTGCGCTACTGTAGGTGACATGAGGGAGATTGCTAGACTAATGAGGGAGAGAGGGAGATTGCTGCTATTTCAGGGAGCCTCCTGCAGAATGTAGGAGGGGAGGTAACTATGATGTAACAGTGTAATGTGGGCTAGGTGGCATGAGGGAGATTGCTAGACCAATGAGGGAGAGAGGGAGATTGCTTCTATGTCAGGGAGTCTCCTGCAGAATGCAGGAGGGGAGGTAACTATGATGTAACAGTGTAATGTGGGCTAGGTGACATGAGGGAGATTAGTAGACTAATGAGGGAGAGAGGGAGATTGCTGCTATGTCAGGGAGTCTCCTGCAGAATGCAGGAGGGGAGGTAACCGATGTAACAGTGTAATGTAGGCTAGGTGACATGAGGGAGATTAGTAGACTAATGAGGGAGAGGGAGATTGCTGCTATATCAGGGAGTCTCCTGCAGAATGCAGGAGGGGAGATAACTATGATGTAACAGTGTAATGTAGGCTAGGTGACATGAGGGAGATTGCTAGACTAATGAGGGAGAGAGGGAGATTGCTTCTATGTCAGGGAGTCTCCTGCAGAATGCAGGAGGGGAGGTAACTATGATGTAACAGTGTAATGTGGGCTAGGTGACATGAATGGGATTGCTAGACTAATGAGGGAGAGAGGGAGATTGCTGCTATGTCAGGGAGTCTCCTGCAGAATGCAGGAGGGGAGGTAACTATGATGTAACTGTAATGTGGGCTAGGTGACATGAGGGAGATTAGTAGACTAAAGAGGGAGAGGGAGATTGCTGCTATTTCAGGGAGTCTCCTGCAGAATGCAGGAGGGGAGGCAAGTATGAACTATAAGGATTCTTATAGCCAAGGATTCTGGCATTTTAAAGCAAAGTATAACTTATATCGCTCATTTGTAAGGTGCCACTGTGCTCTGGACATATATTAAAATTATTCTGATTGAGTAGGACAGTTGCATATTTTGGACGGGCACCTAGTGTTCTTAACCCCGCCTATCGTATGGATCACTCACGCTGGCAGAATGCGGTAGGATGCCAAGTGAATGCACCGTGAGTGGATGTTTCATGTGAACACCCACTCGCTGGCCTGCGGGAACCTCGCCCATCCTCCGATTGTTGCTGACCATCGAATGATGGACCAAGCGGTCAGGCAGCCACGAGTGCTTCAGACCACTCGTACATATGTCGTGTGAAGGCAGGGATATGGGCGGGCAGCTGACATCCGGCTATGTCAGCTGTCCGCCCCCCACACGTGTGTCAGGACCGCATATCCATATGCCTGCCCAGCGTTTTCGTGGGAACGCCCATGAAATGCGGGGCATACGCATATGGTAATGAGCCCAAACAGCATACCACGCCCCTCTCCACCCCCTGCTCGGATACGATCATTTTCCACATGGAATTCATGCCGACGTGCAAGGCGTCCGTACATGTGCAGAAGTGCCTCGGCACATCCGCAGACGCAGTCATCCGACTCAATCAGAATAAGGGCCAATATGAGATGTTTGCTATGAGAACGTTTGTGTTGAATGGCATGTTGTACTCTGCAATGCTGTAACCATTTATTGTTTGTTCCTTGTCAAGTTAGATAGCCAAATAGACTACTAATGTTGCACTCTGCAAAAAAAAGAAAATAAAAAAAACAGCTAAAATCACAGATTTTTTTTACTCGTTCCTACAGTATTATTGACCTCAATAACATTAATTTCCACTAATTTCCAGTCTATTCTGAACACCTCACACCTTAAAAACCAAAATGTTGCACCGACGGTACAAATACGTGGCACTTCTAGGAGTGGTGCCGGAAGATCAGAGGGCGCCGGAGCCCTGCCTGCATTGCCAGCTCGCCCTGCACTTCCCTGCACCACCAGCCCTGCCGGCTCCCAGCTCCCCCACCTACTCCCGGCTCCCCCGCCCATTCCCAGCTCCCAGCTCACTGCTGTGTCAGGTGATGTGCTGGGCCGCCGGTTGGGGTCGGATACATAATATCTGGGCATGGACATACCTCCCAACTTTAACTGAGGGGCAGGAGGGACCATGCCCCATTTTCACCGCTGCAGGAATAGTTGCTGTCGGCCACAGCCGCGGGAGGGACGCGGGCATGTCCCAAAAAAACTGGGAAGTTTCCACGATAATCGGGAAAGTTGGGAGGTATGCCCAGGTCAGAGTTCACAAAAAAGCTGCGAGCTAGTGGCAGGAAGGGGTGGGATGAGGAGGTGCAGCGATACTATGGATGAAGTTTGCTGCTGGTCCCCTCCTCTCCACTGATTGGGGGCAGCATCGCTAGGTTCCAGCTGGGTCCCACGCTGCCTCTGCCACTGGATCACAAGTTCCTTGGCTTCCTGCTGCTGCCACCCACCCTCCTCATGACCCGCTGGCAGTATCCCCAGAGCACAGAGTAAGCAACAGGCAGGGGGAGGGGTGGGCGAGGGAGGGAAGCAAACATGGGGGTAGGTACAGAGAAAGGAGCAGGCATGGGGGGGACAACAGGAAAGGAGCAGGCACAGGGTGTAAGGAGCGGGCACAGGTTAGGCATCAGGCACACATTGGTAGTGGGTAGGGGATTGGGAGTGGGGAGGGAATTAGTAGTGGGTAGAGAATTGGTAGTTAGTAGGGGATTGGGAATGGGGATTGGTAGTGGGTAGTGGTTTGGGAGTGGTCCTCCTCTTGTTGTGCCCCCTCCTCCTCCTCCTTTGCTGTGTGGGTCTCCTCCACCTGCCACTGGTATTGTTCTTGCACATGCTGTGTATAGATTTGTAGGTGGAATCAAGTGAGAATGGGAAAATAATAAAAACATACATTATAATTTCACTGGTAAATTTAGAAAGCAATACGCATGGCTCTTTGCAAACCAAAAAACTGATGTTAGGTAAAATTAAATGAAAAATATATACATACTGACTCACACTCACTCACTCACTCACACTCACTCACACACTCACTCACACTCACTCACACTCCTTTAACAATTTTCACACTATTAACCCCTTCCCGACATTTGACGTACATTTACGTCATGGCCGGGATGTACTTCCCGACACATGGCATAAATGTACGTCATGACTTTAAACTGTCACTGCGTCTCGAGACGCAGTGACAGAGGGACGATGTCTGCTGTCCCTGACAGCAGACATGTCCCTGCATGCCCAGGGGGGGCTGCGATGTCGCCCCCCCGTCGGCGATCGCTGTGATTGGCTGTTCAGTGTGAACAGCCAATTACAGCGTTTTCCTGTGTTACCAGCGAATCAGACGCTCGGTAACACAGGTGTCAATCACCGCCGGGCGTCAGGGGGCATGAGGGGGTCATCGGTGACGATGACACCTCACCCCACCCTCACCCCACCTGCCCCCAAGGCTGTGATTGGTCCGTGGGACCCACGGACCAATCACAGCCAAGGCGCGACATTTAAACTAACGGTGACTGCGCTGCAGACGCCATTCCGGTCTGGAGTAGCGTGCAGAGCGGTCACCGTGCCTATCTGCCGTGATACTGACCTGATCCTTGCTAATACTCAGTGGTGCAAGTAGAATTTTTTTCTTAGTGGTACTGATGGCCTCCACCAAAAATGGGCGTGGCAATGTGTCATGAGGAGGCGTGGTCACACAAAGTTAGAGGAGTGACTAAATGACAATAGTGGCGTGGCATCAGGAGACAGGGAATGAGAAACAGGGAATGACTGGGGGTGGGTTGGCTCTTGCTTGGGGGAGAGCGGGGCAGCTTGTGCTTACAATTGTGGGGCCTGCTCTTCATGCTGTCGGCGCTGCTGATGCCTGTCAGTGTGACAGGCTAAATCAGCAGTAGCCGGTAGCTGCATACAGCACCAATCATAACGCTGGGTGGGCGGGCCGCGAATGCATTATATTTAGACTTAAAATAAAAATAGAATTGACAGTGGGTCAGGGGGTAAGTGGTACTGCGTACCTGCAACATATTTCTTACAGGTACTCCGTACCACGCCGTACCCCCTTACTTGCAACACTGCTAATACTTACCTGATCCTTGCAAATACCTTACCTGATCACTTGATCACTGCTTGTAGCGTGCTGGACGCTTCCTGGATCTGACTTCCTGAGACTTCCTGCTGCTGCTGCAGTGTGATAGAGAGATAGAGAGATAGAGAGAGAGAGATAGAGAGAGATAGAGAGAGATAGAGAGATAGTGACAGAGAGAGCTATATTTTGTGTCTGCTACCCCCCCTTTTTGGGGGTGCAGGGGTTTTTTATATATAAATAACTGTCGCTGCTGCTGCAGTGTCATAGTGATAGATAGTGATAGATAGTGAGAGATAGTGATAGATAGTGAGAGATAGAGAGATTTGTGTCTGCTACCCCCCCTTTTTGGGGGTGCAGGTTTTTTTTTTATATATATAACTGTCAGTGCTGCTGCTGCAGTGTCATAGTGATAGATAGTGATAGATAGTGAGAGATAGAGAGATAGAGAGAGATAGTGACAGAGAGTGTATATTTTGTGTCTGCTACCCCCCCTTTTTGGGGGTGCAGGTTTTTTTTTATACATATAACTGTCAGTGCTGCTGCTGCAGTGTGATAGATAGTGATAGATAGTGATAGATAGTGATAGATAGTGAGAGATAGAGAGAGATAGTGACAGAGAGTGATAGAGAGTGTATATTTTGTGTCTGCTACCCCCGCCTTTTGTGCTGATCACCATATCTGAGGTGATCAGCAACTTTTTGGGGGCGCAGAGGTTTTTTTTTTTATATATACCTGTCAGTTGCTGCCAGTTGCACCAAAGGTTGTGCACCTGCTGCCCCTCACTGGTAATCAGTGTCGCATCACTGATCACCTTTTTTTTTTTTTTGTGGGTGCTGTGTGGTCTTTTTTTAATTTTTTTTTTACACACACTGTGATTTTGTGGGTGTCCTGTGGCCACTGTGCGCTGATCAGTGACGTACATCACTGATCAGCTTTTTCGGCACAGGGTTGATCTATTTTTTTTTTTTTTTGATCAAATTCCTGTTGCCTTTGAGCGCTGTTCAGTGACAGACGTTACTGACCAACATCTGTGCTCAATTTTTGGCGCAGGACCTTTTTTTTTTTTTAACCCCTTCAATTTTTTTTTTTAACCCCTTCAATTTTTTTTTTTTAACCCCTTCAATTTTTTTTTTGGGTATAAAGTATTTTTTTTTTCTGCACTACATACACATTACACACTACATTCCCCCCAGGTTGAAATAAAGTTTGTACCCCCCCCTACACTATACACGTGTTGAAACATTTCACTACCAGTAACACAAAAATAAAAATGGCATCCCAAATGTCATCCCAAATGTCATCCCAAATGTCATCCCAGTCATCCAGAAGAATGTATTCAGTGGAGGAGGCATATGCCATGCTTGCTTCTGACTCTGACACAGCCAGTGATGCAAGCGGGGAATTTGAAGGATTCGCCTTAAGCTCCTCTTCCTCCTCTGGTGATGAGGGACCCCCTCAAAGACGTCCCCGTAGAGCAGCTGAGACCCCCCCCCCAATAATTGATCTCGTATGGACCCCACCACCAGACAATTTTGAGCCCCAGGTTCCTGAGTTTTTGGCCATGCCAGGAATCCAATTTGATTCCACAGGTCTCAGAGAAATTGACTTTTTCAAATTATTTTTCTCTGATGATTTTATAAATTTAATGGTGGACCAAACTAATTTATATGCCCAGCAGTTTATTGCTCAAAACCCCACGTCATCATTTGCTAGGTGGACCCCTGTAGATGCAGTAGAGATGATGACGTTTTGGGGTCTGGTGTTTCATATGGGCATAGTAAAAAAGCCAGAAATTAGGCAATATTGGAGTACAGATGTTCTGTACAGCACCCCATTTTACCGTATGGCCATGCCCCGGGCTCGATTTGAGACGATCCTTAAATTTTTGCATTACAACGATAATGCACAGTGCCCACCCAGAGATGATCCCACCTTTGACCGGCTATTCAAAGTCAGGCCGGTCATTGATCATTTCAGTGCCAAATTTGAAGACATGTACATCCCAGATAAATTCATTTGCATAGACGAGTCCCTTATACATTTTAAAGGAAGGGTTAAATTCCGCCAGTACCTTCCCAGTAAGAGGGCAAGGTATGGCATAAAAATGTATAAGCTGTGTGAAAGCACCTCAGGGTACACTCACAGGTTTAGGGTATATGAAGGGAAGGATTCAAGAATTGAACCGCCAGAATGCCCCCCCTCCCTCGTAGGTGTTAGTGGAAAAATTGTCTGGGATTTAGTGCACCCCTTCCTGGATAAAGGTTATCACCTCTATGTGGATAACTTTTACACCAGCATCCCCCTGTTTAAGGCCCTTGGTTCAAGAGGTACAGCAGCTTGCGGTACTGTGCGCAAGAACCAAAGAGGCCTCCCAAAAACGCACATTGCCCAAGTAATGAGAAGGGGTGAAAGCAGGGGAATATGCACCGAAAATATGTTGTTGGTCAAATATAAAGACAAGAGGGATGTCCTTATACTGACAACAATTCACGGAGACAGTACCACCTCCGTCCCTGTACGAGGTACCAGTACCCACACCTCAAAACCTAATTGTATCCTGGATTACAATAGGTACATGGGCGGAGTGGATCTTTCAGATCAGGTACTGAAGCCGTACAGTGCCCTGCGGAAAACAAAAATCTGGTACAAGAAGCTGGCCGTGTATATCATCCAGATGGCACTGTATAACGCTTACGTGCTATTCCGTTCTACCGGCCAGAGGGGGACATTTATGCACTTTCAAGAGGAAGTCATAAAGGGCCTAATATTTGGGAACCAGCAGGCAGAGGGCCCCAGTACTTCTAGTACTGGCCCCCGTATTGTACCAGGGCAGCATTTTCCTGATGAAATCCCCTCCACTGGAAAAAAGGGCAGGACACAAAAAAGGTGCAAAGTTTGCTATAAAAAGAGAATAAGAAAGCAAACTATTTTCCAGTGTGACACTTGCCCCGACAAACCCGGCCTATGTATAAAGGAGTGTTTTAAAATATACCACACATCTATGGATTATTAGGTTCATAATTTCACCGTGCTTCGGGGGTCTTGCTAATGCCACATAACACCCACCATTCATTCCACCATAATCTGAGCCGCAAAATCCAAAAATCACTCCTTCCCTTCTGAGTCCTGCCATGCACCCAACTGGTATTTTTTGGTCACATGTGAGGCATTGCCGTACTCGGGAGAAATTGGGGCACAGATTTTGGGGTGCTTTTTCTCCTTCATACCTTCTGAAAATGACAAATTTGGAGCCAGAACTGCATTTTTGTGTAAAAAAATGTAATTTTTCATTTTCACTGCCCACTTGTATCAAAATTGGTGAAACCCCTGGGGGTTTGAAATGTACACTATACCCCTAGATGAATTCCCTGAGGGGTGTAGTTTGCAAAATGGGGTCACTTGTGGGGGGGTTCCACTGTATTGGTGCTTTGGGGGTCTTGCTAATGCGACATAGCACCCACCATCATTCCACCAGAATTTGTGCTGCAAAATCCAAATATCACTCCTTCCCTTCTGAGTCCTGCAACTTTTTGGTCACACATGAGGCATTGCCGTACTCGGGAGAAATTGGGGCACATATTTTGGGGTGCTTTTTCTCCTTCATACCTTCTGAAAATGAAAAATTTTGAGCCAGAACTGCATTTTTGTGTAAAAAAATGTAATTTTTCATTTTCACTGCCCACTTGTATCAAAATTGGTGAAACCCCTGGGGGTTTGAAATGTACACTATACCCCTAGATGAATTCCCTGAGGGGTGTAGTTTGCAAAATGGGGTCACTTGTGGGGGGGTTCCACTGTATTGGTGCTTTGGGGGTCTTGCTAATGCGACATAGCACCCACCATCATTCCACCAGAATTTGTGCTGCAAAATCCAAATATCACTCCTTCCCTTCTGAGTCCTGCAACTTTTTGGTCACACATGAGGCATTGCCGTACTCGGGAGAAATTGGGGCACATATTTTGGGGTGCTTTTTCTCCTTCATACCTTCTGAAAATGAAAAATTTTGAGCCAGAACTGCATTTTTGTGTAAAAAAATGTAATTTTTCATTTTCACTGCCCACTTGTATCAAAATTGGTGAAACCCCTGGGGGTTTGAAATGTACACTATACCCCTAGATGAATTCCCTGAGGGGTGTAGTTTGCAAAATGGGGTCACTTGTGGGGGGGTTCCACTGTATTGGTGCTTTGGGGGTCTTGCTAATGCGACATAGCACCCACCAAAATTCCACCAGAATCTGAGCTGCAAAATCCAAAAATCACTCCTTCCCTTCTGAGTCCTGCCATGCACCCAACTGGTATTTTTTGGTCACATGTGAGGCATTGCCGTACTCGGGAGAAATTGGGGCACAGATTTTGGGGTGCTTTGTCTCCTTCATTCCTTCTGAAAATTAAAAATTTTGAGCCAGAACTGCATTTTTGTGTAAAAAATGTAATTTTTCATTTTCACTGCCCACTTGTATCAAAATTGGTGAAACCCCTGGGGGTTTGAAATGTACACTATACCCCTAGATGAATTCCCTGAGGGGTGTAGTTTGCAAAATGGGGTCACTTGTGGGGGGGTTCCACTGTATTGGTGCTTGGGGGGTCTTGCTAATGCGACATAGCACCCACCAAAATTCCACCAGAATCTGAGCTGCAAAATCCAAAAATCACTCCTTCCCTTCTGAGTCCTGCCATGCACCCAACTGGTATTTTTTGGTCACATGTGAGGCATTGCCGTACTCGGGAGAAATTGGGGCACAGATTTTGGGGTGCTTTGTCTCCTTCATTCCTTCTGAAAATGAAAAATTTTGAGCCAGAACTGCATTTTTGTGTAAAAAATGTAATTTTTCATTTTCACTGCCCACTTGTATCAAAATTGGTGAAACCCCTGGGGGTTTGAAATGTACACTATACCCCTAGATGAATTCCCTGAGGGGTGTAGTTTGCAAAATAGGGTCACTTGTGGGGGGGTTCCACTGTATTGGTGCTTGGGGGGTCTTGCTAATGCGACATAGCACCCACCAAAATTCCACCAGAATCTGAGCCGCAAAATCCAAAAATCACTCCTTCCGTTCTGAGTCCTGCCATGCACCCAACTGGTATTTTTTGGTCACATGTGAGGCATTGCCGTACTCGGGAGAAATTGGGGCACATATTTTGGGGTGCTTTTTCTCCTTCATACCTTCTGAAAATGAAAAATTTTGAGCCAGAACTGCATTTTTGTGTAAAAAAATGTAATTTTTCATTTTCACTGCCCACTTGTATCAAAATTGGTGAAACCCCTGGGGGTTTGAAATGTACACTATACCCCAAGATGAATTCCCTGAGGGGTGTACTTTGCAAAATGGGGTGACTTGTGGGGGGGTTCCACTGTATTGGTGCAACATAGCACCCACCATTCATTCCACCAGAATCTGAGCCGCAAAATCCAAAAATCACTCCTTCCGTTCTGAGTCCTGCCATGCACCCAACTGGTATTTTTTGGTCACATGTGAGGCATTGCCGTACTCGGGAGAAATTGGGGCACAGATTTTGGGGTGCTTTTTCTCCTTCATACCTTCTGAAAATGAAAAATTTTGAGCCAGAACTGCATTTTTGTGTAAAAAAATGTAATTTTTCATTTTCACTGCCCACTTGTATCAAAATTGGTGAAACCCCTGGGGGTTTGAAATGTACACTATACCCCTAGATGAATTCCCTGAGGGGTGTAGTTTGCAAAATGGGGTCACTTGTGGGGGGGTTCCACTGTATTGGTGCTTGGGGGGTCTTGCTAATGCGACATAGCACCCACCAAAATTCCACCAGAATCTGAGCCGCAAAATCCAAAAATCACTCCTTCCGTTCTGAGTCCTGCCATGCACCCAACTGGTATTTTTTGGTCACATGTGAGGCATTGCCGTACTCGGGAGAAATTGGGGCACATATTTTGGGGTGCTTTTTCTCCTTCATACCTTCTGAAAATGAAAAATTTTGAGCCAGAACTGCATTTTTGTGTAAAAAAATGTAATTTTTCATTTTCACTGCCCACTTGTATCAAAATTGGTGAAACCCCTGGGGGTTTGAAATGTACACTATACCCCTAGATGAATTCCCTGAGGGGTGTACTTTGCAAAATGGGGTGACTTGTGGGGGGGTTCCACTGTATTGGTGCAACATAGCACCCACCATTCATTCCACCAGAATCTGTGCTGCAAAATCCAAAAATCACTCCTTCCCTTCTGAGTCCTGCCATGCACCCAACTGGTATTTTTTGGTCACATGTGAGGCATTGCCGTACTCGGGAGAAATTGGGGCACAGATTTTGGGGTGCTTTGTCTCCTTCATACCTTCTGAAAATGACAAATTTGGAGCCAGAACTGCATTTTTGTGTAAAAAAATGTAATTTTTCATTTTCACTGCCCACTTGTATCAAAATTGGTGAAACCCCTGGGGGTTTGAAATGTACACTATACCCCTAGATGAATTCCCTGAGGGGTGTAGTTTGCAAAATGGGGTCACTTGTGGGGGGGTTCCACTGTATTGGTGCTTTGGGGGTCTTGCTAATGCGACATAGCACCCACCAAAATTCCACCAGAATCTGAGCTGCAAAATCCAAAAATCACTCCTTCCCTTCTGAGTCCTGCCATGCACCCAAATGGTATTTTTTGGTCACATGTGAGGCATTGCCGTACTCGGGAGAAATTGGGGCACAGATTTTGGTGTGCTTTGTCTCCTTCATACCTTCTGAAAATGACAAATTTGGAGCCAGAACTGCATTTTTGTGTAAAAAAAATAATTTTTCATTTTCACTGCCCAGTTGTACCACAATTGGTGAAACCCCTGGGGGTTTGAAATGTACACTATACCCCTAGATGAATTCCCTGAGGGGTGTAGTTTGCAAAATGGGGTCACTTGTGGGGGGGTTCCTAACTTTTAGCATCTTATGGTGCCTAGAAACCTACATGGTGCCTAAAAAATAATCTCATAAAAAGGAGGCTCCAAAATCAAGTAGGTGCTCCTTCTATTATGAAGCCTGTGGTTTGGTCACCGTGCACACTAGGGCCACATATAGGATATTTATGAAAACAAAAGAATTGGGGGAATCAATTTTCAGTCACATTTCTCTAGTAAAATGTACTGTGTTCCTTAGAAAAATGTATTCAAATTGCAAATCTGCAAAAAAAAAGAAATTTTGAAATTTCACCTACACTTTGTTTTAATTCCTGTGAAACACCTAAAGGGTTAACAAACTTCCAAAATGCTGTTTTGAATACTGTGAGGGGTGCAGTTTTTGAAATGGCATCATTTATGGGGGTGTCTCACATACAAGTCCCTCAAAGTCACATCAGAACTGAACTGGTCCCTAAAAAAATCAGTGTTTGAAATTTTCTTGAAAATTTGAGAATTTGCTATTCATATTGTAAGCCTCCTAGTGTCCCAAAAAATTAAAAGGAAGTTGAAATAATGATGTCAACATAAAGTAGACATATGGTCTTTGTTAGTTATTAACTATTTTGAGTGGTATGATTATTTGTCTCACAAGCAGAAAATTTAACATTTTGCAAATTGCTAAATTTTCCATTTTTTTACGACATTTTGGTATTTTTCACAAAAAAACACAGACTGCATCGACCCAAATTTACCACTAACTTGAAGTACAATGTGTCACGAAAAAACAATCTCAAAATCACTGGGATAAGTAAAAGCAAAAAAAAGTTATCCCCACTTAAGTGAGACATGTCAGATTTGAAAAAAAGGGCTCTGTCAGGAACGCAAAAACTGGCTCTGTCAGGAAGGGGTTAAAAACAATTGGCATAACATGGGCAAATATGAACAAACGCATGCAAATATTTACGAAAAACAGTGTACCTATGTTGGATGCAAAAATACTCACTGCGTCTTATCCAACGCCTCAGCTGATCAAGGCGGTCTGGCTCCCGCCTCTGCAAGTCAGACCATCACCGCTCCAATTGGGCGATAGTCTGACGTACACCCATGCGGGCGTAGATGCGGTGCCGGGCCACAAGATTTGCCCGGGGCTTCTGTTCATTAGAAATGTAGGGGCCAGCTCACCCCAGCCTTCTCTCCATTGTAGCCACAAGGGCAAGAAGCTCCCTGTGGCTAAAGGGTGCTGACCTGTAGGAAGACATATTGGCAATGGCGCAGTGAACAAATGCAAGGACATATATTAATCATGGTGTACTCTGATTGGTTGGTAACATTCTTATTTGGTGCAGGGCAACATCTTGCGGCTCAGATGTTGTTATTTCTGACTCTGGGAAGGGAACATTACACCTCACAGCGATGTTGTGCAGGAAGCAACACACCCCCACAATTCTTGCAACCATTTCTGGGGAATATTGCAGGTCGCCACCAGTGTGGTGGAGCACCCAAAAATGGCCCTTTAACAGGCCAATCATGTGCTTCACCACTTGCCTGGTGGCGACATGCACCCCATTGTATGACTCCTGTGGGCCCGGTCTTGGGGAACTGTAAGGAGTAAGCAGCCAGGGCGTGCAGGGGTAACCGGAGTCATCCAGAATCCACGCATCACGGCCTTCCAGCTCTTGGAGTTTTTGCCATATCCCGGTTTGTCGGATAACATGAGAGTCATGGGCACTAAAGGTAAAGTATGAATTGAAGGCAAGGATTTCCATGGATGGCCCACATACCACCATCACATTGAGCTCTGTGAGTTTGGTACGAATGGTACATGGGCCCCATCCACATCCCATAACATTAGGGAAGTCAGCAAGTTGTTGAAATGCCAGATTACTCCTATCAAGAGTATGCTGGGCAAAATACATGGCCATGGAGTGCCCCTTGTGCCTTAACATGGCAGACATCACACGCCTCAGGATTCTGCTAGAAGCAGGCTGGGATATCCCAGCAAGTACTGCCACTACTTGCTGGAAGGATGCTGAGGCGCAGAAATGCAACACCGCCAACACCTGGGTGAGTGGTGATATTGCTGATGATGAGCTTCCAGATCACTCTCAATTAAAGAGAGAGTCTATAGAATAATATGTGGGGTAACCTGTACCTAGTAATTACCTCATCATCAGGCATCCCAAAGAGGGTCACCCATGAGCGGTAGATTCTATCACGACCTGCCCTCCTTTGGCACCGAGTGGGTGGAGCCGCACTTTGCCCCTCCTCATACATAGCTTAAACCATTGCAGCTTCTGCTAACTAAATAAACAGAAAATACTCACAATTAAAACAATGTCTTGTTAATGTTCCAAATCAAACACAATTCTACAACTATTTAATTCAACAATACATACGGGCGAGGGACGGCCCGTATTCTCCATTGTGCAAAGTCGATGGCGAATGTTTGCTGAAACAATGGACACAACATTTAAGTCGCCACACACCACAATTAAACAAATATGTAATTACCATGCCCAACATTGCCACCAGTTAGACCGGTGCTTGCAAAAATGTTACAGTAGCAGCATTTTGCAAAACATATTTGCCTGGGATAGAAATATAGAAACAGAATTTGACGGCAGATAAGAACCATTTGGCCCACCTAGTCTGCCCCTTTTTGTCCTTCAGGTCATCTCAACCCTACTCGATCTTAGCCACCATTCAAGAGGCAAAAGTGTGTACAAATAACATACACTATTTAGCCAACCAATATATGTAAAATTGATAAAACTGATGTTGGGATTGTGAGAAAATGCCTTTTAAACACATAGAGAAGCATGCATTAAGAAAAAATTGTTTGAGACAGACATATGCAAACTTACTTGGCTTCTGAAACTCTGAAGACACTGGGACACAACTACATTGCAATCATCCCACATATATAGGATCCTTACATGTGTTTGCCATTACATCACTTAATTTGAGCTGCTCTGCTGTTGCTTTATTGAAAATCTGCCATGGATTTCTTTATAGTACTGCAATATAGCACCAACACGCACAAATACATAAGCACAAAGAACTGTCACTTCAACAAATAACTCCATTTACTACATTTGAACTTGGCCTGTGTGTAATTATTCATTTGCACCCGTGCATTATTTTTGCCTGGATTACCGCCAGGTAAACGTCGGATTTCCGTCGGGATTCCCGCCGAGTGTTCTCCGTGTGAGCATAGAACGCTGCGTGGAAGGGTGGGCGGAGGGTTGTTTTAGGGGTATTTATAGAGGCCCAAACAGAAGGACCCTTTGCTGCTAACATGTTGAAATAGACTTAGATGTGAAATACACTTCACATGTGATGTTGGTATGGGCAACCAATCTGAATGTACTTCTTATTTATGTAGCAACCTCTAGAAGATAGTAGACAGGATGTGATTGGTTCCCCATAGCAACATGACCTGTTAAGTGTATTTCACATCTTACAAAATAAGACACGATGGGGTGTATCACAACTTACTGTCCTATGAATATAAGCATGGGGGAAACATATATTTTTGGACCTTATACATGTCAACAATTATGTATATTTGTATTGGTGTGATATGGAGGCCCCATGAACACACCATGTAAAATGGGTACATTGCAGTAAGTACAATGTGCTTGCTTTAAATTGACTGCAAATGATGTTGACAAAATAAAAACAATTTGTCTATTATGTATTCAGGTGTCATTTATGTTTTTTAGGTGGCATGATTTCAAATGCACACTAAAGAAAAAGCTGACTGGATGGAGGAGGCTCAGCCAGGCCACCGGTGCTGGGCCAATGCCAAAACACCTTGTGCTCACCTCCCTGGATCTCCTGGCACAAGATTGTATGACAATCGAGGAGATTGAAGTAAAAGAGTGTGCAATAAAACTGTGGAGATTGGAATTGCATAATGGACGTGGAAGCACCCCTGTATGTGATAAAGATGGGCGCTGGGGTCAAAGATTTGGATTTGTATTCGTCACTGGAATTTAGATTTGGATTTGGCTTTGTTAAGCGGTGGTGAAAAGCTTTGGATTTGGATTTTTTTTTTAAATGGTCAAAAACCACCCAAATCACATAGGGCCTTATTCTGATCGGTGCGGCCCGATCAGAATATGCGGCCACGACCGTGCAGGCGAATCCCCGCCTTCCATACGGATCGCCACCTGCCGTCCATACGCGGATATGTGGCGATCCGCATGAAATTGGACGGGGATATGCCTCCTCCGTCGTGGGAGCAGCCCCTGCATTCGATGGTCGCCGAACATCGAATGCAGGGCCGCACGCTCCACCAGGTCCCGCCACACAAGACCACACGGACACTTGTCCGTGTGAAATCATGTATGGGGGCGGGCAGCTGACATCCGGCGATGTCAGATGCCCGCCCCGTACCCACGCGTCACGGCCTCATTACCATGCATACGCCCCGCGTTTGCATGGGAACGCCCATGAAACGCGGGGCGTATGCATAGGGTAATGAGGCTAAGTAGCCCCTCACGCCCCTCTACGCCCCCTGTGCGGCGTATAAAGAATCCGTGCGGCGAAATCGCCTGCACATGCGCAGAGTGACCTCTGCACATGCGCAGACGAACAACATCGGCGGTCCGTCCGCATGCGGGAATATCCGCACCGATCAGAATAAGGGCCATAATGTTTGCATTTTCTTTGTCCCTAGTGTAATATTAACCTCAAAACAATTAATTCCCATCCCTTTCCAGACAATTTTGACCACTT
Source organism: Crinia signifera (assembly GCF_055691185.1). Taxonomy (NCBI): domain Eukaryota; kingdom Metazoa; phylum Chordata; class Amphibia; order Anura; family Myobatrachidae; genus Crinia; species Crinia signifera. The sequence goes on from NC_139227.1 coordinate 11,818,448, forward strand.
TACAGCTCATAATGTTGTATTAATTCTATTTAGGCCAAGGTCTGCAGCAAGCTGGCTGGTCATTAACACACAGAACGTCTGAAAGTATCAGTATGGTGTATTGGAGTGCAGTATACACAAACAATAAAAAAGAGCAAAATAATTTTTTGGTTTTATTTTTTTTTATGCGCAGCTTGTCCAAGACTGCATGGAGGCAGAACAATCACACACGGAATGTCTGACAGTATCAGTATGGTGTATTGGGGTGCAGTATACACAAGCAATAAAAAAGAGCAAAATTATTTTTTGGTTTTATTTTTTTTATGCGCATCTTGTCCAAGACTGCATGGAGGCAGAACAATCACACACGGAACATCTGACAGTATCAGTATGGTGTATTGGGGTGCAGTATACACAAGCAATAAAAAAGAGTAAAATTATTTTTTGGTTTTATTTTTTTTTATGCGCAGCTTGTCCAAGACTGCATGGAGGCAGAACAATCACACACGGAACGTCTGACAGTATCAGTATGGTGTATTGGGGTGCAGTATACACAAGCAATAAAAAAGAGCAAAATTATTTTTTGCTTTTATTTTTTTTTATGCGCAGCTTGTCCAAGACTGCATGGAGGCAGAACAATCACACACAGAACTTCGTACAGTATACTATGGGTGCAGTACACACAAACAATAAAGAATAGAAAAACTGTTTTCAATTTTTACTGTTTTTTTTTTTTTTTATGTACAACTTGTATAACACTGCATGGAGGAAGAACAATCACACACGGAACTTATGGTGTATACTATTGGGGTGCAGTACACACAAAAACATAAAGTAAATAAAAAAATATTTTTTATTTTTTTATGGATGGGGCTTGTATAACACTGTGTGGAGGCTAAACAATCACACACAGAACTTCTGACAGTAGTATATGGTGTATTGGATTGCAGTGCAGAACACCACACACCGCAATGATTAAAAAAAAAAATGAAAAGCTGACTGACAGCCTGCCTGTGTACTGTACCCCACTACACTGACTGACAGCCTCTGCCCTCTGTGCACTGACACAGCCTGCCTAACACATGACCAGTACAATAACCCAGCACAAACCCCTGCACAGCACAATCCCCTCTGCACAGCACAAACCCCTCTGCACTGCTGTACAAACCCCTCTGCACTGCGCCACAAACACCTCTGCACTGCACCACAAACCCCTCTGCACTGCACAACACCTCTCTGCACTGTGCCACAAACCCCTCTGCACTGCACAGCACCCCTCTGCACTGCACAAGACCATTCTGAACTACACAGCACCACTCTGCACAACACGCCCAGACCCCTGCACTGCAGAGCTGTGCACAGCTTGTGGAAGCGTCTGTGAAATGTTGCTGAATTCTCAGGACGCCGAGCCTTTAAAGACTCGGTGTCTCACAAGAATCCAACGCAACATTATGGCGAACAAAGCCAGAAACACGCAAGCGCAGCACACGGGCGTCGAGCCGGGCTGTGTTTGGAGCGGTTCGGATTCCACAGAATCTGAACCACTCTTCTATAGTATGAGGAGCATCCCTTACTTGCCACATACCGTACTATGAACTTATCTGGAGAGCACTGTAAATTAAGCACTACATAAGCCTTTATACACAGAACTGTAAATCTCTAGATCAAAGCAATGGCTAGGGGGTTGTTCTGTACAACTATGTAAACCATCCCTCCTACGTACTGTGCATTTTATAGGAAAAACTCTGTTCATTGCACAGTTAACTTGCACACAGGTGCATAGCTGATAGTCTACAGTATTATGCAGAAAGGTACATAATACCCATCCATAGTTCCCAAATAGCAGCATATATTTCTTTAGTAGAATGAGCAGATGGGCCACAACTTTCCAATCACAGCCTTGTAAACTATCAAGCAAAAATGCTTAAAACCCCCCACTAGACAACATTTTAATATACATTGCTCTGTATGGCCCTTCTGAGCTATATATATATATATATATATATATATATATATATATATATATATATATATATATATATATTTTTAAGTCTAGTGTGTAAACTCAATGGCCCATATTCAGATCTGATCGCAGTACAAATTTGTTCTGAAAATGGGCAAAATCATGTGCACTGCAGGTGGGGCAGATGTAACATGTGCAGAGAGAGTGTTACATTTGGGTGGGGTGTGTTGAAACTGAAATCTAAATTGCAGTGTAAAAATAATGCAGACATTATTTACCCTGCACAGAAACAAAATAACTCACACAAATCTAACTATCTCTACACATGTTACATCTGCCCCACCTGCAGTGCACATGGTTTTGCCCATTTTAAGAACAAATTTGTACTGCGATCAGATCTGAATAAGTGCCAATATTCTGAGCATCATTAATGACCCCCCCCCCACACACACACACACACACACACACACACACACACACACAAACACACCTCTTCGGAACATGCAGGTCAATTTTGGCTATGTAGCCAACGACCTGCATGCTCAGCAGTTGCAGGTGATATCACTAAACAATATTGGTGACTGATATTGTTCAGTGCGTACGCAATGTCTAGTTGACCAGCAGCACCCCCTATAGTTGTCTAGTCTGTATGGGGATTAATGCATTTATTCTATTAATCTTCCCAAAAGGCCCTGAGTGGAGGCATAAAAAAAGAGTCCTTCGATCATTTAGCCTCATACACAAATTGGGTGTTCATTAAAAAATGATCAGTATCTAGCTAAACAATCATTAGCTCAACACTAGATACAGTAGTAGACAGTCCATAGATTAGAAGGACCAAAAGGGCAACAGTTAAATCAGTCCGCTTTTATTGAGGTCAACAGGGCCAAGCGGCTTCGGTGAGTTACACATTCCCCGGGCCGTTCGTTGCAAGGAGGGAGGGTTGGGAGGCGGATGGGGGCACCAGTGGTGCTGGAGCAGTGGACAGCCCAGTGTTTTATGGGCAAGCATGGTTGGCTGGTCAGATCTCAAATGAAGTTCTCTCTAGTTGCCCAAATAACTATTTCTATTAATGTGCATCTTCCTTTGAGAGAGTCGGTTGGTGGAGCGTTCATCAGTGTCTCAGTGTCGGTATTATTGACAGGTATTTTAACCAGACTACACCTCAGATGCTGATCAGTCTACAGGCAGCCTGATGATACTAGAGTCTCTTTTTTAAGTATCTGTACAGAATATAATGATGGAGCATTATAATATTTGAAATGTCATATTCAGTCTGATACTTGTGATATTATTTAATTAGAATGTTCAGGTCTGACAGGTTTGAGATATTCTGAAATATATTATTATCCTTAGTGAGTCAGAGCTTTGACAAACATCATAACGAAGCTGGCATTCAGGACACACAGGGGTTAAGCTTTTCCACTAGAATAAAATGTTATAATGTTTTAGTTTACCGCACGCAACCTGTTGTGTTTATTTGATAAAAATTTAAAATGCATAATTACGCGTAAGGTAGGAAAGAAGTGTAGGTGGTTCAAAAAAATTCTGAATTATGGAAGTGGCACAACACCCTATAATTATACCCTTATGATCGGTGCCCTAACTAGGATGGTGCAAAGTGTGCCAATGGACATGTGTTACTTTCCCATGTAGTGTCCCTGCTCTTTGAGGCCCAGCATCTCCTGACTGCTATTATCTCCTTCCCACACCGCTTCCGTCTCTAATACACAACAGTAATGAACTCTTGTCTTGAGAGCTTTTTGTTACTATGGGGCATATTTATTAAGCCTGATGCATTGATAAGGTGGATGGTGATAACGCACCAGCCAAACAGCTCCTAACTGTCAAGTCACAGGCTGGGGATATAAATGACAGTTGGGGGCTTGTCGGCTGGCGAGTTATTAACAGCCTCCTTATTGCTTCACCGGGTTCAATAAATCTGCCCTTAGTCAAACTGGGGCAGATGTATTAAGTCTTGTGAAAGTGGAGATAAAGTGGAAGGTGATAAAGCACCAGTCAAGCAACTCCTAACTGTCATTTTCAAACATAGCTGAATGTCTAGTGCTTTAGCACCATCCATTTCATCTCCCACCAGGCTTAATACATCTTACCCAATGTCCTTTATTACATTTGAAGATGCAGACATCCCCAGGTTTTTGAACCCATCACCTGTGAGGAGTTGCAGTGTTCTATGAATGTGTGTGTGTGTATATATATCTCCCCCTTGACACCCTCTCCAAAGGCTGTGAAAAATCCTTACACATAGTAGAAAAATACCCATCTATTAGACTGTAGGATAGGTCCCTTTCCATTTGTGGTATGTAAATACTTTTCTCTTGTTTTTCACATATACCTTGATTGAATACTCTAGTGTTAATATTACATGATCTCCCTCCAGATAGGCTTCTCGCCATCCCAGATTTCTCTAAAAAGATTGTGAAAAACTAAAGAATTATTCCGGGCTTTTTGACACTGGACCTCTTTTTACCACTGTAGGTACCATCAATTGTACATGCTCTCCTCCTCATTCCCTCCAGAAAAACTAGATTAAGAGAATCACTCTATTTTTGTTTATAGATTGTGGGAAGTCTTACTAAAACCGACACTTTCATCAGTGATTGATTCTACACTGTTCTTTTTCGGTATGTACCCACTTCATTATTGGACTTTATCTTCTTGTTAATAACTTGAAGGAACAGTGTAATTTATGTTTGGCATTTTTCTACCACTTGCAGTGCACATGTATATAAAAAACCCCTGATGAAGCCTTTGTGAAAGGCGAAACATGTTGGGTTAGTTTTTGACATCTTGAAAGAAATGAAAGAATATGTCTATGGAATTTTAAAGAGAAAAACTTTTTAATAAATGATTTTTTTAATATCAAGTTGTATACATTGTTATATGCGGTGTAAAATCACACTCTAACCAGGTGGTGGAACATAACATGGCGCGCTCTATATCTTGGTGTCTACATTTCTTTGTTTTGTCTCCCGCTAACAGAGGTGACTTATAGAGTAGCTGCTTGTTTGTGGCGCACTTGGGGTCATCACCCACTTTTATATATATATATAAATATATATATATATATATATATATATATATTTAGAATTTCTTCTAAACACTTGCAACGGGTTTCTTTGAATCCTCAATATTTCTTCCTTTTGCTCCCTTGCCCCCCCCCAGAGATCTGTCACTCTCCATCTAATAATGGTAGAGTATGGCTAAGCATGTGGAGATATGCTGAACATGGAGTAACCACCCCATTAAGGAGGTATGGCATATTGCGGGGGTCTCCTTTGTGTTCCCTATGGTGTACAGTTACATACCTACAGAATTGTCAAAGATATTCTCAAATGTTGGTGACATTGCAGCCCACCATGCCTAGTGATGTGGTTTATGCAGTTTGCTGTGTATTGTTTCATCATAACCCTGACTATGAAAAGAACCACAGCAGTGAACAGGGTCATGATGGATCTTTCTGCATCTACCTTGGGATTGGTCCAAACACAGGAGAAAAATCTGCCCTTTAACTAAGGAAAACCGTTTCGTTTGTCGTTGTTCACAAATAAAGCGCACACATACTGACAAAGGACAAATGTGATTTCGAATAGCAAATAACTCTAAATATAACACAAGTATACATCGTGTATGATCTGTATATTCCAATAAAGTGATCCTTCCTCTTTATTAATAATAATAATGCCTATGTAACCATGTCAAATGACAGATATACGGTACCGCAACAATTTAATAGCCACCAGCGAGAAACCTAATAAACGTTAATGAAAAAATGCAATGAATTTTTTTCCCTGTGGGTCTATTCATAAGCGCAATATCAAGATACTGAGCCCTTTGAACTTTCCAGTGTCTATTTATACAGCCAGCGCTCACAACTACTGTTTGAGGATACTGGAAACTCTTTCCTTAAAGTGTTTGAGAATATTGAAAATTATATCATTATGTCAGCTTACTCAAGATTAATCCGATTCACGGGTGACCCCAAAGCTCTTCTGCACTGTATTCCCCGAGAACTTTCATTTCAGCTCATTGCAGACTCCATTCCTCCACGCGCAATATATTTACCTAGCAGGAAGTGACCCCACAGGCTGGTGGATGGGGTCATTCGAGAGGATGATAGATTATTTGTGCTCATCCAAAACTAACAAAATATGTTCCTATGTCTTGAATAGTCTTAATGTCATGGGTGTTCTATTTTGCAATTTTCAAACATCATCAAACAAAGTATCATCTCTGAGAACTGAGGTTCTATCAGTAGAATATATATTGAGTATTATGTATTTTATTACAAGCAATGTTTACACGCACACAACAAACAAAGAACAATATTTCTGGGGATATTAGATTTGGAGGTGTTCTTAAATCCAACCGGGAACAATGCCACTGTTCTAACGTACAGGAGATTTATCAAAAATTGGAGAGAGAAAAAGTACAAATCATTTTCTACCATTACATTTCCAAACACAGCATGTAATATGTTACAGGTACTGGTTGGTTACTACTTTATCTCTTTCCATGTTTCCTCTCTCCTAGTTTCGATAAATCTCCTCCTATATACAGTATATTTTTTATTTATTTATTATCAGTTTCTTATATACTGTAGCACACACATATTGTGTATCGCTTTACAGAGAGAATAGTTGAACATGCACATTAGTCCCAGCCCCCGTGGAGCTTACAATCTATATTCCCTACCACAAATACATGCACATACAGTACAGTCTAGGGTTAATTTGTTGGGAGACAATTAGCCAACCAGTATATTTTTGGATTGTGGGAGGAAACCGGAGTACCCGGAGTAAACCCATGCAAGTATGGGGAGAATATACAAACTCTGCATAGTTAGAGCCATGGTCGGAATCAAACCCATGACCCATGACCTCAGTGCTGTGAGGCAGTAATGCTAACCATTACACCGTCCGTACTGCCCCGTATATATAACACATGGTGGGGATAGAACCCATGACCTCAGTGCTGTGTGCAGTAATGCTAACCCTTACACCATCCGTACTGCCCCGTATATATAACACATGGTGGGAATAGAACCCATGACCTCAGCGCTGTTAGGCAGAAATGCTAACCATTACACCATCCGTACTGCCCCGTATATATAACACATGGTGGGAATAGAACCCATGACATCAGCGCTGTGAGGAAGTAATGCTAACCATTACACCATCCGTACTGCCCCATATATAGAACACATGGTTGGGATAGAACCCATGACCTCAGTGCTGTGTGCAGTAATGCTAACCATTACACCATCCGTACTGCCCCGTATATATAACACATGGTGGGAATAGAACTCATGACCTCAGTGCTGTGAGGCAGTAATGCTAACCATTGCACCATCCGTACTGCCCTGTATATATAACACATGGTGGGAATAGAACCCATGACCTCAGTGCTGTGAGGCAATAATATAACCATTACACCATCCGTACTGCCCCGTATATATAACACATGGTGGGGATAGAACCCATGACCTCAGCGCTGAGGCAGTAATGTAACCATTACACCATCCATAGTGCCCCGTATATATAACACATGGTGGGGATAGAACCCATGACCTCAGTGCTGTGAGGCAGTAATGCTAACCATTACACCATCCGTGCTGCCCTGTATATATAACACATGGTTGGGATAGAACCCATGACCTCAGTGCTGTGTGCAGTAATGCTAACCATTACACCATCCGTACTGCCCCGTATATATAACACATGGTGGGAATAGAACCCATGACCTCAGTGCTGTGAGGCAGTAATGCTAACCATTACACCATCCGTACTGCCCTGTATATATAACACATGGTGGGAATAGAACCCATGACCTCAGTGCTGTGAGGCAATAATATAACCATTACACCGTCCGTACTGCCCCGTATATATAACACATGGTGGGGATAGAACCCATGACCTCAGCGCTGAGGCAGTAATGTAACCATTACACCATCCATAGTGCCCCGTATATATAACACATGGTGGGGATAGAACCCATGACCTCAGTACTGTGAGGCAGTAATGCTAACCATTACACCATCCGTGCTGCCCTGTATATATAACACATGGTGGGAATAGAACCCATGACCTCAGTGCTGTGTGCAGTAATGCTAACCATTACACCATCCGTACTGCCCTGTATATATAACACATAGTGGGGATAGAACCCATGACCTCAGCGCTGTGAGGCAGTAATGCTAACCATTACACTGTCCGTACTGCCCCGTATATATAACACATGGTGGGGATAGAACCCATGACATCAGCGCTGTGAGGAAGTAATGCTAACCATTACACCATCCGTACTGCCCCGTATATATAACACATGGTGGGGATAGAACCCATGACCTCAGTGCTGTGAGGCAGTAATACTAACCATTACACTGTCCGTACTGCCCCATATATATATAACAAATGGTTGGGATAGAACCCATGACCTCAGTGCTGAGGCAGTAATGTAACCATTACACCATCCATAGTGCCCCGTATATATAACACATGGTGGGGATAGAACCCATGACCTCAGTGCTGTGAGGCAGTAATGCTAACCATTACACCATCCGTGCTGCCCTGTATATATAACACATGGTGGGAATAGAACCCATGACCTCAGTGCTGTGTGCAGTAATGCTAACCATTACACCATCCGTACTGCCCTGTATATATAACACATAGTGGGGATAGAACCCATGACATCAGCGCTGTGAGGAAGTAATGCTAACTATTACACCATCCGTACTGCCCCGTATATATAACACATGGTGGGGATAGAACCCATGACCTCAGTGCTGTGAGGCAGTAATACTAACCATTACACTGTCCGTACTGCCCCATATATATATAACAAATGGTTGGGATAGAACCCATGACCTCAGTGCTGTGTGCAGTAATGCTAACCATTACACCATCCGTACTGCCCCGTATATATAACACATGGTGGGAATAGAACCCATGACCTCAGTGCTGTGAGGCAGTAATGCTAACCATTACACCATCCGTACTGCCCTGTATATATAACACATGGTGGGAATAGAACCCATGACCTCAGTGCTGTGAGGCAATAATATAACCCATGACCTCAGTGCTGTGAGGCAATAATATAACCATTACACCGTCCGTACTGCCCCGTATATATAACACATGGTGGGGATAGAACCCATGACCTCAGCGCTGAGGCAGTAATGTAACCATTACACCATCCATAGTGCCCCGTATATATTACACATGGTGGGGATAGAACCCATGACCTCAGTGCTGTGAGGCAGTAATGCTAACCATTACACCATCCGTGCTGCCCTGTATATATAACACATGGTGGGAATAGAACCCATGACCTCAGTGCTGTGTGCAGTAATGCTAACCATTACACCATCCGTACTGCCCTGTATATATAACACATAGTGGGCAGGGGCGGATTGGCCATTATATCTACCGGGAACTTTCCCGGGAGGCCGATGGTAGTGAGGCCGAATTTATAGCTGCAGGCAGCAGGGGCAGCAGAGAGCACAAATATACAGCAGCTGCTCACAGAGCCAGCTGCTGTCAAGTGTCAGTCATGCGGGCTCTGAGCTTCTGACTGACACCTCACCCGCCCACTCAACCATGGAGGCGCTGGGCAGGAGAGGCATCCTCTCTGCTGTCCTACTATTGCTGGTCCGGCTGCTGCACTTGCCACAGTGTGTATGAGTGCAGCGCCGGAAGCATAAGATTTCAATCCGGAAGCTGATCTCTCTTTCCCCGCAGTGCCTCCCCTGCTCGTCCGCACAGGCTGGCAGTAAAAGTCAGCATCTCCCTGCTGCTTTCTGTTCCTGCTACTAAGCACGGAACGCTTCCCCCTGCACTCCAATTACTAGCCCTCCCCTCTACATGCTGCTGCTGCACGGAAGACGGAGAGACAGACAGATTTAACACTTTAACATCCTGGTTTTCTACTACAGTAAGCTAAAGTACAAGTGTGTGTGTGTGTGTGTGTGTGTGTGTGTGTGTGTGTGTGTGTGTGTGTGTGTGTGTGTGTGTGTGTGTGTGTTTTTTTCCAAAGACATATAGGGTCTGTGTGTTTGCATGCATGTGTGCAATATATATATATATATACATCTCTCTTGTACCCCAAATTCCATTCTCCTATCACTGTCACCCCCCAAGGTCTCTACCTCTCTCCCACCCAGCCACTGCTGTTGTTCCCAGTGGTCTCTACATCTCTCCCACCTAACAACAGCTGTTGCCCCCCATGATCTCTACCTTACCTCTCTCCCACCAGGCATCACTGTCGCCCCCGTGGTCTCTACCTCTTACCCGCCCATCCACCGCTGTCACCGCCCCATTGATTTCAGACTGACTGCAGTATCTCTGTGGGATTGGTATGGAATCCCGGCACCAGATCCCGACCGTCGAAATCTCCAAAAGGGGGGGAAGTGGTTCGCCCCCCCCCCCCCCCCCCTTGCGGGCCCGGTGCCTCCCTATGCTCGGCACACTAATTTATTCTCCCTCTATGGGTGTCGTGGACACGCACAGAGGGACAAAGTGCCAGGATTTTGGCAGTCAGGATTCCGGCTGCCGGGATTGTGACTGCATCCCATCTCTCTCCCCTCCTTCCGCTATCCCACTACCTGGCTGCTACCTCTCTCCTACCCAGCGGTGCCTTGTATCTGTGTCAGCATCCGTGTGTCTTTCAGCGTGTATCTGTGTGCGATCATGTCTGTGTCAGTGTACATTTCTCATCGTTCCTTCACACAGCATGCGAATGGATGTTTGACATAAACATCCATTCGCATGCCACTGGGACCTCCCACATCTTTCAATGGTCGTCAACCATCGAAAGATGTTGAAGGTGCACCCATATATGTAAGGTTGCTCTGAGCAACCTTACATATGTGTGTCCGCTCGGGGGGGGAGTTGGCGGGCAGCTGACATCCAGCTGCCCGCCAAAATTTTTGCCTAGGGCATCAAATTGGGTAAGGCCAGCTCTGGCTGCTCACCTCGGCTCAGGCCGGCTCAGTTGAGCAGTAGGCGGCCGCGGCATCATTACTGGCAGGCTCAGGTTCAGCCCAGTGAAGTCTGTCCCCTTGCTGACTGTCACTGCTGGATAGTGGCTTGGCCCTGCCACCTCCCGTCTCTGAGAGCCTGGCTCTCTCCAAGCAGAGCTACCCTCAGTATGTCCACTGTGTGCACTATATAATATAACTGGTAATAATGCTCTCTGTACAGCGATGCGGAATATGTGTGCGCTATATAAATAACTGGTAATAATGTTCTCTGTACAGCGATGCGGAATATGTGTGCGCTATATAAATAACTGGTAATAATGTTCTCTGTACAGCGCTGCAGAATATGTGTGCACTATATAATATAACTGGTAATAATAGTCTCTGTACAGCGCTGCGGAATATGTGTGCACTATATAATATAACTGGTACTAATAGTCTCTGTACATTGGTGCAGAATATGTGTGCGCTATATAAATAACTGGTAATAATATTCTCTGTACAGCGCTGTAGAATATGTGTGCACTATATAACTGGTAATAATAGTCTCTGTACAACGTTGCGGAATATGTGTGCGCTATATTATATAACTGGTAATAATATTCTCTGTACAGCGCTGTAGAATGTGTGCACTATATAACTGGTGATAATAGTCTCTGTACAGCGTTGCGGAATATGTGTGTGCTATATAAATAACTGGTAATAATCTGTACAGTGCTGCGGAATATGTGTGCACTATATAACATAACTGGTAATAATAGTCTCTATACAGCACTGCGGAATATGTGTGCGCTATATCAATAACTGGTAATAATAGTCTCTGTACAGCGCAGCGGAATATGTGTGCGTTATATAATATAACTGGTAATAATATTCTCTGTACAGCGCTGTGGAATATGTGTGCGCTATATAAATAACTGGTAATAATATCCTCTGTATAGCGCTGCAGAATATGTGTGCGCTATATAATAACTGGTAATAGTCTCTGTACAGTGCTGCGGAATATGTGTGCACTATATAATAACTGGTAATGATATTCTCTGTACAGCGCTGCAGTATATGTGAGCGCTATATAATAACTGGTAATAATAGTCTCTGTACAGCGCAGCGGAATATTTGTGTGCTATATAAATAACTGGTAATAATATTCTCTGTACAGCGCTGCAGCATATGTGTGCGCTATATAATAACTGGTAATAGTCTCTGTACAGTGCTGCGGAATATGTGTGCACTATATAATAACTGGTAATAATATTCTCTGTACAGCGCTGCAGTATATGTGTGCGCTATATAATAACTGGTAATAATAGTCTCTGTACAGCGCTGCGGAATATGTGTGCGCTATATAATAACTGGTAATAATAATCTCTGTATAGCGCTGCGGAATATGTGTGCACTATATAATATAACTGGTAATAATGGTCTCTGTACAGCGCTGCGGAATATGTGTGCGCTATATATTATAACTGGTAATAATAATCTCTGTACTGCGCTGTGGAATATGTGTGCGCTATATAATATAACTGGTAATAATGGTCTCTGTACAGCGCTGCGGAACATATGTGCATTTATATGTACTGGCATATTATCCATGCCTTATTTAATTGCAATTTTTTTTGCTTTTTAGGCCCTTTTACAACATAATAATTTATAAAGATAGTATTTGTCCTATATATGTAGCTTGTTTTCTGGACCAAGCTATAATTGTAGCTCCTGTTCATTATGTTATGGTTTAAAAAAAAAAATAGAAAATAAGGATGCATGGAGAATTGCATCACTCAGTTAAGTTACAGTGGTGGCCAATATTGTGGACACTTTTTGAAAATTGCATTGTTACTGTAGGTTGCTTACTTAATGATACAAACACATAGTGTGTAGTTTTGTTACAAATTAGTGGGTACGTTTTAGGGCCTGTATGTTGTTTCTCTAGTGTGCATGGGTAGATAGTGGTAGTGCACCTTTGAGGGAGGACTGCTGTGTTCATTTAATCCAGCCGATGCTGAGATACCATGACATATCCATCCATCTGAGTGACTAATGTGAGTGACATTTTACAGTGTCACCAACAAACAAAAGTTAATATTAATCAATCTGATATTCAGACACTATTGATGCTTTAGTTTTGCCTGTCAAAGTATAGTGATGTGGTAATCCCGCCTACTGTTATGTTGGCTCCGCCCATTATTAATTTGTTGCCGCCCACATGAGGCCACTTCCAGAAATATTCCAGGGCCACTTTTAGTCCCCAATCCGCCCCTGATAGTGGGGATAGAACCCATGACCTCAGCGCTGTGAGGCAGTAATGCTAACCATTACACTGTCCGTACTGCCTCGTATATATAACACATGGTGGGGATAGAACCCATGACCTCAGCGCTGTGAGGCAGTAATGCTATAACCATTACACCATCCGTACTGTCCCAAAAGTATATAATTTTTTTGTTCATATTGTGTTGCCAAATTCGGCATAGACATGATTTCTAGTAAACTATGAGCTGCACTAGGGTAATGTGTACTGCTTATTATTAGTATAGGTAGAGTATTCATTATCCATACTGTATATCCAAGAACCCACTCTTATATTATTTGTTATTAACATGGTCCCCCTGCATCCATCTTCAGAGGCATTTTACTGGAATGCTCAAGAGACAGATGGTGGGGGATGCAGTGGACAGCGGTGGGCTCCAATATCAAATGGTGATGTCACCGGGGCCCACTAAATCTGCAGGTCGTTTGGCTATATTGCCAAATTGACCTGCATGTTAGGAAGACATCAATCATCGTTAACGACGCGCGGGAGTGTGCATCATTAACGACGTGTAGGAGTGTGCATTATTAACGACGTGTGGGAGTGTGCATCACCAACGGCGTGCGGGAGTGTGCATCACTAACAACGTGTGGGAGTGTGCATCACTAACGGCGTACAGGAGTGTGCATCACTAACGGCGCACAGGAGTGTGCATCACTAACGATGTGCAGGAGTGTGCATCACTAACGATGTGCAGGAGTGTGCATCATTAACGATATTCAGTGTAAACAATAGACCATGGGTCTTCAAACTTTGGCCCTCCAGATGTTGTGAAACTACAAATCCCAGCATACCTTGCCACAGTTTTGCTATAAGGGAGTGTTAAAACTGTGGCAAGGCATGCTGGGATTTGTAGTTTCACAACATCTGGAGGGCCACAGTTTGAGGACCCATGCAATAGACGATACTGTGAACAATATCGTTCAGAAGCCCCTTTGTAGCTAGTGTGTATGGGGCGTTATACATATAAGCGAATCTACTTATCAGATTAATAAGTCCCTGTATCCCTCTTTGGTCCCTTAAAGAAGTTTTCATTCATTTTTAAGGCAAACAAGTAAAGCTCTGTGGTGAAAAGATTCTGTAGTTGACTCTTATTGGTAAAAATAAAAATGGCAAGCACTGAATTCACAAGCAGATAAATGTATCAGCACTGGACAGCTCCCGGCACACAGCAGCAGTCTCTCCTCTCAGCTTCCATGCACCACCACAATCTCTCAGGGATCCATGGGGAAAATTTATTAAGATGGGAATTCTATTGATTATGGAATGTTGCCCATAGCATCCAATCAGATTCCATATATTAACTTCTAGAAGGTGAGTAATAAGTAAAAAGTAGAATCTGATTGGTTGTTATGGGGGAAACGGTCCCCAGGTGCCCTTCCCTGTCCATTGCCCACCTAGGGGCAGAGTTAATAATCATGATGAAGTGATAAAGTGGCTGGTACTTTATCACCAGCCAATTAGCTCCTGTCAGCTTACAGGCTGGGTTTACAAAATGGCAGTTAGGAGCTGATTGGCTGGTGCGCTATCACCTGTCAGTATATCCCTTCACCAGGCTTAATAAACCTGCCACATACAGTAGATTCAACTCAGCTGTTGCACCGATGTCCCCAATGATTTAAACCACCAATGACTCTTCACTGTCCATCAGAGATGCCAGTTGCGGTGCTTTTTTTAAAATTCCAGGATTCGGAATTGAAAAATACTCAATCCTAGATTACGGGGATCCCGGCATTGGCCTCCCTAATACCCCCACCCCCAAAACAAGCTACCCCACACATTTACTCACATGGGTGGGAGGGAGCAGTGCGGCGGCGGTTCCAGGAGCAGCAGAGTGGTAGTGCATGGGTGTATCGGTGCGGCAGGGCGTGCTGCGCAGCTTGATCTCTGACCACGTCTCTCTGCACAGAACCGCACAACCAGAGACAGGAGCAGCTGGGCAGTGCTAACCGCCATTAGACTGGCAGGTGAGGTCTAATCTCAGATTTAGAGCCAAATCTTGGGATACTACTGATAACGATCCCGGGATCGGCCTCCCTGATCCCTAAGGTACGGGAATATATACATTTTTCTGCTCATCGACTGAACTCTCAAGACTCCACAAACCATTCAAATAACATCACTTGTTACGAAACCAATTTTAGCAAACTACATTACAGTTACTAGTTACTATTTTTTTTAATTAAAGTACTTTTCTTTTGATATATGTGTATTGGTTTGTCTTTAATATAGCTTATAATTATATAATCCTTTGGCATATTAGATATTTATTTTCTTAATATGGAAATTGGAAGTCAAATAAATGCTCTGTGCCACAACTGTATTCACCTTGAAGACATTCAAATGCTAAATTTCTCCCGGATACTGACTGCAAATTAGATTAGAGGGTTCCAGTAATAATTTAAATAAATACGCTGACGATTTTTTTTTTCCCTTCTGTACTAGAGTAAATAAATGATTTTCAATGTAAATCTCTTCTATTATCTAGTGTCAACTAGTTTAAATCTCTTATAAAACAACAATAGAGCGCCAAGCTTATCTTCTTCACTGCAGAGTCTGCTGGCGCATTGCTGAGGACGGTGTTCCGAACACTGGAACTTACCAATGACAATAAATTTTGAGAGCAATTGTTTCGATGGAAATGTAAACTTTGTGAAAAATTAAATGTCTGATAAGCTGTTTGTATCATTCGCCTGCTCTCTAAATTACCCATTTCATTCACTTGCATTAAGACCAGAAACAAATGTTTTTAGTTTTTTTCCAGGGCCTGATTCAGATTGTATATCCTCGCAGTCTAGCATACAGGTCAGCTCTGCCGCTCTCCACACCACCCGCAGCCTGCGCCAACACATTCACTCGCTAGCATGAGAGGGGATGTGTACGAGAACACATCCCGTCGCAAATCATTCGATGGATGCCTTGGTGAGTGTGATATTCGCCGAAGGCATTCACACAGGGCATCTGAACATGTGCAGACCTCCCATCATCGAAAGCAGGGCCGAATTCGGACCCATACGAATGCAACTGAATCGGCCCCTAAACCGCCATCTGCAAATATCAAATTTTTTAAGCTACTGTATAGTCTCTGAAATATCCAATTTATACTTTATAATTGGCTTCATCTCATATATGTCAGGTTCTAAATAAAATAATGACAAGGTGTTTCATGAAAACAATGTCCAGTATAAACACTGTAGTATATTCCTCTTGGCAACATATACTATAAGCAATTCTAAAATGACGGTGGCTGCAGCGTTGTACATGAGTAATGCAGTCAGTATAGCAGGGACGGCGGAACACACTCAGCGAGGGATGCAAAGCAGGGAGGCGCCGGCCAGTAATGGCGCTCTCCCTGCTCTGCACCCTGCTCCTGCTGACTGCCGCTGCCTGGCAGGCGACAGGGGGGGGGGGGGTCAAGGGGGACAAGTGTGATGGGCCCCAGCAATCTCAAGGGCCCCAGAGCTTCCATGCCCCATCACAGCCGCTGGCCTGTCAGTGACCCTCGCGGCCAGGCCGTCTACTGTGCACCATCTGTATGTGGCAGAGTCTGACTGACACGGTGTGCCACTGCTGTCTACTGTGTGTGTGCCCTGCCGTTCGGTGCTCAGAGCCATCTACTCTGTGTGTGCACATGGCCTGTGGCCGCAGGTTACATAGTTACATAGTTACATAGTAGGTAAGGCTGAAAAAAGACTTGCGTCCATCTAGTTCAACCTGGTATAGATTATCCATTACTGATTTGGTATCCATTGCTGATTTGGTAGGTTCTGATATTTTACAGGCAGATTATATTTCTTATTTGTACCCATGGACATTTTTATCCAGTAAATGTTTGTCCAACTTAGCCTTAAATGCATTTAATGAGCCAGCCGCCACCACCTCACCGGGAAGAGAGTTCCACAGTTTGACTGTTCTGACCGTAAAGAAATTCTTTCTACTAGCTGATTTTTCTTCTAATCTATACTCATGCCCTCGTGTCCTAGATTCCTTTCTAGTAGAAAAGAGGGTGTGTGACAGTTCCTTATATTGTCCCTTGACATACTTGTACATGTTGAGCATGTCCCCCCTTAAACGTCTCTTTTCCAATGTAAATAGTCCCAAATTGCTTAATCTCTCCTTGTAGCTTAAATTCTCCATTTCCCTAATAAGCTTTGTTGCTCACCTTTGGATTTTTTCTATTCTATGATGTCCTTTTTGTAGTGTGGGGCCCAGAACTGCACTCCGTACTCGAGGTGAGGTCTCACCAATGCTTTATACAGTGGCACAATTACCCTTGAGTCCCTAGTTTCCATTCCCCTCTTAATACATGCCAGAATTTTGTTGGCCTTTTTTGTAGCTACATTACAATGGGCACTACATCCCAGTTTGCTCTCTATTTGGACTCCTAGATCCTTTTCAAGTATGGAATTACCCAGTTCCTCTCCGCTAAGGTTGTAACTTGCACACTGGTTGTGTCTCCCAAGGTGCATAACCTTACATTTATCTACATTGAACTTCATCTTCCATTTTTTTGCCCACTCATCTAGAATTGCAAGATCATTTTGAAGCATGGTGACATCTTCTGATGATTTGATGACTTTGCTAAGTTTTGTATCATCCGCAAAGATGGATACATTACTGAGTAACCCTATCCCAATATCGTTAATAAAAATGTTAAACAGAATGGGCCCCAAAACCGAACCCTGGGGCACAGCCATACCCGCCGCTGGCACTGTAGCCTCAGTCTCTGGCTCCTGTACTTTATAGAACATTTCCCGGGTCATCTGTTCCGTGCCTGCTTGTAGTGCCCGACGTTCTTTTGTGAAAGTGACAGGCCAGCAGAAGGCAGCAGTGAGGAGCCAGGCCAATAGGACTGAGAACAAGAGAAGTCTGCACCTGAAAGCAGGATCTGGAGCAGTGAAAGGTTAAATGAGGCTCGTACAGAAGAGGGTTGCGTGGATTTGGGATTAGGTGGGGGCCCCAGAAATATAAATGTACAGGGCCCCAAGATTTCTGTTGCCAGCCCTGGCTGCCTCTCTGTCTGTATCTATTTACCTCTATCTATCTATCTATCTATCTATCTATCTATCTATCTATCTATCTGTCTGTCTGTCTGTCTGTCTGTCTGTCTGTCTGTCTGTCTGTCTGTCTGTCTATCTATCTGTCTATCTGCCTGTATGTCTATATCTATCACTGTCTGTGTTTATCTATCTATCTTTCTCTGTCTGTATGTCTGTCTATATCTGTCTCTGATATAGGTATAAGAAGTTGCGCTTAGAACCATACAGGATTATGGCTTGCGGCTGAGATTGAGGGGTATGCTACACATATCCCAAAATACAGGAAAGAATACTCTGAGCAACCACCCCTGCATAAAAGAATAAAGTAATAATATAATAAATTATTACTATGAATAAATGTATAAGAAAATCTTTTTAATGCCATCCCAGGATGACAGACACACAAACATACATAAAAAGTAACAAAAATAATAATAAATGGTATAGTAAATAAAAATGAATATGTGCAATTGAGAGGCAAATAGCCTATTTCATAAACTGTTGGTCTACAGCTCTCGACACAGGCAGGCTGGTGGCCAGGAGTATGCAGCTGCAGTGGTCTCCTCTGTCCCAATAATACAATGTCCCAGCATGAACATCTGTAAATAGTTTTAATGGAGAATGAGGTCAAAATTGACCATAGATTACCTCACCAAGTTTAGGTAGGTTCTCCGGGGTTGTGGGGGTGTGCCAGCAGACTTCTCTGATGATATCGCAGTGACACTCAGCGGTATCGGCAGGAACAATTTGTGTGATGATAGTAATGATAATACCGTTTTCATCTTAATAATCTAACTTCCTTTATCCTTTTATGCGGGTGTGGTTGTGCAAAGTTTGTTCCTGTATTCTATCCTGTATAACTGTCTAAATATACTGTATACAGTATCTGTCTGTCTATTCATTTAGCTGATGTACTCCCTCATACTCGATTTACTCTATTGTAGCTACTCCTGTGTGCGCAGCTAGGTTTATCAACCTGTTTTTTTTATTATTTATCTATCTGCCTGTCTATATTTATCTATATAATTTGGGGGTGGATATATAGGTGGATATATATACATACTGTATATAGGCGGGGGCTCTTCATAGTAAAATGGAATTTTTACTCCAAATACTGACACAAACACTTATCAACCATTAAAAATCCTGGGAAAGGGATACTGTATCAAAACAAATTTAAATGGGAAGAGCTACTTGAACAAAAAAATTTTTTGTAGAACGAGTTGTCTCTTTATGGACTATGGAAGAGAGGGGCGCAAAATTTCAGATTGCAGGGGGGCGCCAGACACCCTACCACCGGCCGGGCTGCCGCCCCCTTCAGTGTGAAAACATGCCCCTGTTTAGCCTGCAAATGGGCTGCAATAAAATAGCAGCCTGGTAAAAAGAGGCAAATCCATTGGCAGCCCACTCACTATGAAATGATTTCACCACGGTGTGCAGTCTCTGAGTAGCCCTGGACCCACTCAGTGGCTGGATGAAACAGGTGCATTGGGGCCCGAAGCCATACCTCCTAACTTTTGAATATTTAGAATCGGGACCTACCACGCAGAAGCCAGAGAAGGGGCCAGAGCTGCAAGTCAGGTGGACGTGGTCTCTATCAGAGGGGGCCTGACCTATCGCCGTGACCACTATTTTCATAACTTTAGGGGTGTCCCCGAGCAGCCCCCTGGCTCCCTCCCTGCATTGAAGAGATGCCATGTGGATGCGCACAGCATCTCTTCAGTGATCACTGGATCCCCCTAGCAGTGATCTCCGCCCCTACCCCCCCCCCCCAACTGTCCCCCCCTTACCCTGGTACACTGCTGTACACAGGAAGGACAGTGGGGCAGTTTCTAGTTAGCAGGACTGTCTTTCTGTAATTGTGACAGTTGGGAGATATGCCGAAGCTGACTTCAGAGGCCCTCCCCAAAAAAAGGAAAATCCACACCTGTGTTTAAATGGCCGTATGGCACCCTGTCAATCAACTTGCAAACAGCCAGCAAAAAATATAAGACGCTGGATTTCATCACAAGGTGTCCTCGGCATGTGCATTATGTGCAGTAGTTCGGGCGCTGTGAATTCTTGGCCCAGTGAACAGGTCTGAATCAGGCCCTTTGTGGCTTTAAAAACCACCCTTAGAAAGCTAGAAATAAGCACTTTGGAAAATACCTCTATTTACAAAATGTAACCAATATATCCACTGTCCGGGGCATAGATTCGAACAAAAACACAATTGCCTTGTGTCTTATAAAAATTGTCCCCTGGTGCAGGTCTTATTGAAGCTGAGTTCCTTTGTGATACAGAGAAGCACCAGTTCTTTCCATTTAGCAATTGTTCTACCTTTGACAATCTAGGGGGAACATTTTGACACATCTATCTACTCGCTGATAACTTTTACTGCAGGGCGAGCAATCAGTCACCAACAAGATGGATGGTGTCAGGCGTGTTTTAGCGACACAGTTTCTCAGTCAGTAGATTATGCTGAAGTGGGAAGAAGAATAGTGCCAATCATATTATCTTGTCAAGTCTTTACCTCTGACCCTGAAACGACTACAATTTCTTAGTACTAAACTACAATCATATAAATACATACATATAAAAAATTAAGGGCCTAATTCATCTTGGCCTGCAAAAGTGCTCAAATCTCTATTCGCCAATTTGAGCAATTCTTCACATACGCACATACCATAGTGCACATGTGGAAGGCCTCGACTTGTGGTTGCATTCTGGGAAATGCAAACACAGTCTGAGTGACAGGGCGGCAACACGGCATTGGTTGTGCATGATCCAGACATTGGTTGCATGTTTGGAACATATTGAGGGGGGGGGGTCTATGGTTGCTGCATGACATCATACATAGCCTCTGTTGGCCTGGCCACTACTTTAGTAGCTAGGCTGCGCAGGTAGGTTCTACCCCTATGCGATATGCGAGAGTTTCACAGTCCTGCAAGGTGCTCGCATTTTACCAATGCCATTGCAAGTATTTTGCAATCACGGGGAGGGACCTGAGGCGCAGAGTGGCCTTGCCCTGTGGTGGGAGGCCATCCGTATGCTAGAAAAGGCAGTTGTACAGTAGTTAGGCAAATTTTTGCAAACCTACAACTAATACAGAATAGGCCCCAAGTGTAGTGGACATGTATTAACCTCCAAGTCTGGCAGATGCATGGTTTTGCCTTGTGATTGTCCCTTAAAAAAAAAAAAAATAACTCTTAGTACGGCCGCATTTTTTAACCCTTTCTACGGGATGAAATTAAAAATTCCAAGTTCACTGTAGGTGTCGGTTGTCGGACGAACTACTTTTTTTTAAAATGCAACAGTCATTTACGAGGCAAAACCATGCATTGTAAATGATTGCCACGTAAAAAAAAGTACATAGGGGGAGGGGCCCTAAACTGCACACCCTGGCCATATGAGGTGCTACCTGCGGAGACTTGTAGTGTAGCAAGCAGGAGGAGGAGATTGCACATATATATATATATATATATATATATATATATATATATATATATATATATATATATATGTACATTGAGGCAAATATTAATTGTAGCAATGGTACTGATGAATAAAGTTATTACAACAGAATCAGCATAACTAGTTTTATTTTGGAAGAGGCAACACAATAGAAAAAATCCTATAATAGACATCAACAAGGGGTTGCCAATTGAGGCACAGTCAGACATATTCACAACCGTATAAACAAAATGTATATTGGGGGAGTGTAGAATGAGTGTGTGTGTGATGGTGGAAGATGGTGTCCAATGTCAAGGTTTTCTCCAGACCCCCCTCCACACACACACACACACACTCAGCCAACTCTCCCAAATGTCTCTTATGTAATATATAAATGAATTTACCATAATGTTGGAAATATCTCCATATTATTTGGAAGAACTTCTTCTATGGCTGGAAGTGCCATCCAGGGCTGTCCAAGGTTGGCACTTCAGTAATTGGAGTTGGAGATGGGAGGGAGGGGGGATTTTGTTGCTTGATCATAAAATTAAATCAGAGTGGATGCAGAATGTGACACATAGATATAAAGAGTGTATTTGAGGCGTGGTCTCTCTTCAGACCTATATCTATTGCAGTTGTATATAATTTGTATTTTTTTTTTTTTTTTTAGATTTTAAGGTTTCAGGGATCACAATTTGTACAGTACAGTAGTTCAATTTTGTTAAAGCCTCCACGTAACACTTGAAGTAATGGTGGCTGTGATAGTGTTTGTTTGGGAAATACAGAACTCAGTTTATTGATTAAGAGAGACATTGGGAGTCAAATTGTGTCCAATATTGAGATGTTATCAGAAAGATTTGTAAGTTTTAACCTTTTTGCCATTAAATAATTCAATAGTTAAGTATAAGAGCACAACGGACTTCATGGGATGTACTCTACTTCAGCTTCAATCTCTGGACTGGAGAGAATAGATCTTACTCCAAATGTGATAGGATTCCTGAAAATTGGTCAGTGGTGCCACCCATAGATCATCTAGGAGGCGTCATTGGAAGCGTTCCAGTTGAAACCATTTTTGGAGCCCTGGTGCATGGAAGGCAGAGTAAAATGGTTGGTGACAAACATAAGAGATGCGTGGCACAACATATTTTTACAGAATTAGCTCTAAAATACAACATGTTCTCAATGCATTTCAATTGGTTGAGTTATGGCAAATGCCATGATGATCAGAATAAAGAAAAATAACTTAAGAGGAAGGACAGACCTTTACAGTGTAGAAAGTATACTCACAGAGATGTGAACTTTATCATAGGAAAACTAAGAAGGACCATAAGATGTTGAAATCCATCAATGAGAAGTAAGCAGATTACTTATGAAGGTATTGATGGTGTAGACAGGGCCAGATTACAAGGGGTCAGTGCCCCTGGGCCCCCCTCTAGCTAGGGGCCCCCTGTGGTTGGCATGTATTTTTTTTTTTAGCTAAAGTTTTTGTGCACGGGAGTGGGGTAGTGCTGCAGCTTCCCCTATCTGCCAATGTGACAATGATTAATGGTGCTGAGCATTGGGAGCCAAGTGTGCAGTGCATTACTGGGAGTTGACTAAGTCCCATGACACTTTGCACCAGAGGGCAGAGGCTGAGACGTTTGTGCTGAGCTCTGATTAGTGGAGCTCATTACATGCTTAGTGGATAACAGCAGCAGCCTAGTCATGGGAGGGTTTTTAATCAGAGGCAGCACTGGGACTGTGAGGTCTCCTACAGTGTAAGGTGCAGAGGGACAAACACAGGCTTTTCATGTGGTATGTATGTATGTATGTATGTGTGTATGTATGTATGTATGTATGTATGTTATATATATACTCTCCAAAAAGAATGAGTATATTGGCTGTACATATTGCCTGCAAAAAGGCACCGGAGCAAGATATCCCCATGGGGGGGGATATCAATATATCCCCTGAAGTTACCCATTGACCAAGTTTATACTGCCTTTACTCTGTGTTTTGACAGTGTAATATCCCCCCATGCAGTTTGCGGCCAGTAATGACAAGTGCAAGGGGGCCCAGTAGCGCACGCAGGGGGGGTTTCTGAGTACCCAGAAACCCCCCCAGGAGTCTAAGGACCCTAGGCTCAAAGCTGAGGGCCCCCTCTTTCCATGGGTACAAGAATTTTAAAAATCGGCCCTTGGGAACCGGAGATATCTGACTTCAAAGCAGTGGTCCCCATCCAAGCCTATTAATTGCTCTTCCAAGTCAGATATTTCAGGTTCTGTCTGGCTTAGAGTTTTTCTGAGGGTAGATTCCAAAAGATGTGACTCTCCCCCTTTGATGGACACTAGTAGCTTGTCTCTGCTGTTACCAGAACCAGAGATATCCACCTTCCAGCAGCAGGTTACTGCTCCAGCTCCACACACCTGGTATGTAGTTTTATATACTCGTTGGCAGATTGCTCTGCCTCCTGAACTCTGATTTCCTAGTCCCCAATACCATTTGGTAGGTGGGATTCTCTAGTTTTTAATTCCATTAAAAGCTAAGAAATCTAGTTCCGGGAACTGGAGATATCTGCAGTCAAGCAAGCTGTCCTCCCACCAGAAAATTATGAATAATAAGCCCACTCCACTATAGACCCCTCCTCTGCATATTAAACATCCTTTACCACCCTGGAAGTTATGTATCAGGGCCCCTTCATGCTCCCTTCTCCCACCCCATCTCCCACCATCTGTGCAGTAAAGGGGTAATTAGTGGAAATTACTGATCCAGGCCCTACATGCTGAGCGGTTGATATAATACCCCCTACCACCCGGGGGACATCAAAGCTTCCCCCACCCCTACCCCTACCGCTGGAGGATCGGTAGGGGCCCCAATACATTGCTATGCCCAGGGGTCTACACTGCTGTTATGTATGTATATGTGTGTGTGTGTATTATTTATTATTATCATTTATATGCATTTGGTCTATCTTTAATACTTTAACTGACCCGGCATATACTGGGTCACCTAAGTGTCCATCTCCGTGCTTTGCTCCGCCCCTCTGGAAACCCCCTTCTGAAAATCCTGCGTTTGCCACTGGGGCCCCCCTGTCTAAAGTGCCCCGGGCCCCCTGAAGGCTTAATCTGGAACTGGGTGTAGAGTATATTTATTGCACTGTTGAATTTCACATTTTTTTTCCCCACAGATCGCTTTCCCAGCCACCGCTGATTCCCCTCTTTAACATGCCAGGGGATGTGTAACAAAAACACATATAAAATTGCAGATTTATTCATAAAAAATCATAAAAAGACTCCATCAAAAAAGGGCACACCACCGAATAACCCCCTCGATCTCCGCACCCAGAATGTTGAGATATAATGAGGGTATCTCCTGAAGATGTTACCAGGAATAGTGAAGGTCCCAAAATGTCAGAGTCCAAAATATAAGGCACCAACGCGTTTCAAACTTGTAGTTCTTCCTCAGGGTGAAGTAAGTGTTGGTCTAGTCATGGGGATTTATATACCTGCATCAGGCTGGTTCGTTGTAAAACTCGGAATAACAACAAAGCTAAAAATTACCCACACTTGTCAATAAATACATAAAATAAACATACACTTTAAACAAACAATCTAAGTCTATACAAAATAGATATTCACATCCGCAAATACAATATTCAATCACATTTCCTAAACAGCACCATATAGAGTAAGGCCAGTTAATCCCCGGTAATGATGACAACTTCCGGTAATGATGACAGTCTCTGGGAGCTCCATGCCGGAAGTAATCATACTTCCGGTCTTTGGCACACATCTGAAACGTGTCCGGCTTCCGGTCAGGTTCTCACCCTGTTCCACCAACAGAAACAAGTCTCCACTTAGATAGTTCCATGGGCTCAATGTGTAATCCCATTATAGATGCAATAATTGTCATTTGGCCATTTGTACAATAAGAAAAGTAAACAAAAAGACAATATTAGAGATATATTTGGCAAACAAATAATTTAAAAGCAATTAGAAATTTTTAAAAGAAGTTATAAAAAGCATTTGAGCTCAAAGTCTGCATTGAGCCCCCTTGGTGACAAAGTTTTTAGATTATAAATACATTTCATTTCATTTTGTGACAATTTAAAATATCTATCATCCCTCCTCCAATTTGATTGGATGGCTTTTATCCCACAAAAGGAAGTAATATGGCTCGGATCACTCCCATGTACGGTTTTAAAATGTAAAGAAACATTATGCATTTCTACGCCTTTTTTAATATTTCTTACATGTTCCCCTAAACGTACTTTTAAGGCTCTGGAGGTCCTGCCGACATACTGTTTATTACATGAGCAATGAAGCAAAAATATACAATATTTCATGTTACGTGTAATAAATGATTTTATTTCAAAGCTTGTACTCGTCTGTTGTGATTTAAAATGTGAGAACTTAGTTTCTTTAGATTTGCAGACTTTGCACATACTACACGTGCCGCAACGGAAGAAACCTTTAGTATTAATCAAATTACCAGATTTTGGTGTATTAATAGCACTTCTAACAACCATATCTTTTATGCTATCAGCCTTCCTATAAATAAAATTTGGGGTAGCTCCTAAATGGTTTTTTAATAGGGTCACTACCCAAAACACCCCAATGTCTTCTGATAACGTGCTCAATTTGCTTATGTTGGATGTGGATACAAAGGGATGCTGGCATCCACATGCGTACTGTAGATGCCCCAATCAGATTAAATGAATAGAAATCCATAGGAATGAACCAGTTGAGTAACATTTATTAATTGATTTTTTTCCAGCCTTACAAAGCAATTGTTATCTAAACAAATTTATCACACTCATTGG
This sequence comes from Crinia signifera, assembly GCF_055691185.1. Lineage (NCBI taxonomy): Eukaryota > Metazoa > Chordata > Amphibia > Anura > Myobatrachidae > Crinia > Crinia signifera. Next base: position 11,844,971 of record NC_139227.1, read on the forward strand.
TCCATTTGGGCCTATATATGAAACGTCTACTGTATGCTATTTGATTGATGATGGGAAATTGCTCCTTATGAAAAACAGAATACGGGGACATTCATTTGTTGTTTGGATGTCCACCACTAGAGGGAGCCCACTGATAGCATTTATATGGTTCTATCATATAGGGGTGCATGCTGCTGGGACCAACATTACAAGTACTAAAAGTTACCCATGTGTGCCCCAGACTACTGTATTCCCAGTCAGGTTTAGACATGATCCAGAGATAACCCAATGCATTTGTTTGAATCAACAGTACTAATCACCCAATCACAGCAACACATGAATTGCTACAGTGTACACCCATTTCTCTGGGTGCACAAACATTTTTTTAAAGCACTGTAGGCACCATTTGCATTGTTCAGTGTGTTTTTAGATTCTGTATGGAACATAGAGGTGTTAAAACAGTTGAGCATTTTTATAACGTGCATCAAATCTTTGCAATAGTGACTCAAATTCATTTGAGGACTATGGGAGGGATACACTACCATCCGCTGCCCCTTACTGCCCCCCTCTGCCGGGTACTGCAGCGATACTAATTGCATATGCTCTAACATATGCGATTAGTATCGCAAGGGGCAGTTCTTGCGACAAGAGCTGCCCTTTGTGATGCAGCCGGTGGGTCGGAGCAGCGGTGGGGGGGTGAGCGGGACCCTGGCAGCTCTCCCCCTCCTCCTGCCGGGCTGCTGCTGCAGAGCTTTCCTCCTCTTGCCTGAACCCAGAAGGGGAAGTACAGGGCTAGGGAGGAGAAGGTCACTGGCTAGGGCAGCACAGCAGGATGCTGCCTGGACAAAGGTAAAGTGGGGGGTTGCGGCATCGGTCCGTTCGGTGGCAGTCCATTCGGGGCAGCGGAGGATGTCGTAAGAAGCCCATAGGCTTCTATGGGGTATCAGCTTTTGCTGGTGATACCCGCGCAGCGGTAACCCGGCGTGAGGGTTTTCCTGCATACAGGGTTTTTACACATTTTTGTAAGAGTGCATCCCGCCCTATATTTTATATATTTCCATATAACCAACTATTAACTAATACTATAGGTAAGAACTACTATTAAGAAGATCAGCTTCAAAGGATATGAATTTGTGGTTCTGTCGCCACTAACTTATAAATGTTGAATCTCTGTAAAAGGTAATTCACACTTTAGTAAATGTTATTTCATTTACAGTATCCACCACCTTACAAGACTTGTGGTCCTTAACTCACACAATAATAATCTCATAAAAGGGCAGTTTTAATACCTGTATGATTACATTGGAGAAAAATCATTTACGGAAGTAATTAAAGAGTCTGACTCTCAAACACTTTTGCCGGCCCAATTATGGAAATGAATTACATTGCCGAACCTGTGCTCTATTCAGCCAAGCTCTTTATTATCTTAGTCATTATTGTAATTTGCGTATGATAACATAACAAAGGTACATTTCTAGTGGACAATTTATTTTGAAGTGTATTATATGTTTAAAATGAGTGTAGGAGATGTTTTTTTTAAAAAAATATTTAATTTAGCACCAAAATAATTCAAGTTATTAAAAAATATATCGGTTTGATGTCCATATATAATAGGCAGCTATTACTTCTGAATAACCTTCTGCAAATAATAAATGTATATCCTGTTAGCTCTGTCTTCGTCATTTCAGGTCAGAAAGATGAAACTGTGTATTACAAAGAATAACACTGTTAACAGGAATCCGCAAAGATTGGGTATAATGTCGACAATGTTAAGGATAACAGTCACTGGGTTTACCAAGGTAAAATACCAAGGTAAAATATATATTATATATATATATATATATATATATATTATATATATATATATATATATATATATATATATATATATATATATATATAAATAATACCGCTCTGCTGGTGCATCTACTGCCTTATGTATAATATCTCTCTACTGGTGCATCTACTGCCGCATATATAATACCTCTCTGCTGGTGCATCAACTGCCGTATATATAATATACCTCTGCTGGTGCATCTACTGCCGTATAAATAATACCAGTTGACCCTACTGGTGCATCTACTGCCGTATAAATAAAAACCAGTCTACTGGTGCATCTAGTGCCGTATATATAATATCTCTCTGCTGATGCATCTACTGCTGTATATATAATACCTTTCTGCTGGTGCATCTACTGCCGTATATATATATATTATATACCTCTCTACTGGTGCATCAACTGCCGTATATATAATATATCTCTGCTGGTGCATATACTGCAGTATAAATAATACCAGTCTACTGGTGCATCTACTGCCGTATAAATAATACCAGTCTACTGGTGCATCTACTGCCGTATATATAATACCTCTCTGCTGGTGCATCTACTGCCGTGTATATAATATCTCTCTACTGGTGCATCTACTGCCGTGTATATATAATACCTCTCTGCTGGTGCATCAACTGCCGTATATATAATATACCTCTGCTGGTGCATCTACTGCCGTATAAATAATACCAGTTGACCCTACTGGTTCATCTACTGCCGTATAAATAATACCAGTCTACTGGTGCATCAACTGCCGTATATATACCGGTAATATCTCTCTGCTGGTGCATCTACTGCTGTATATATAATACCTCTCTGCTGGTGCATCTACTGCCGCATATATAATACCTCTCTGCTGGTGCATCTACTGCCGTATATATAATATCTCTCTGCTGGTGCAAATATATACACTGCCGTATATATAATATCTCTCTATTGGTGCTTCTACTGCTATATATAATATATATATATATATATATAATATATATATATATATATATATATATATATATATAATATATATATATATATATATATATATATATATATAATATATATATATATTATATATATATATATATATATATATATATATATATATATATAGTGAATAATTAAAGGCCAGCATAACAAAAATGAAAAGCAGAAGATAGCAAAAAAAGCTGAATTTAATCATTAAGGTGGACACACCAGCATATCAAAAAAGTATAGTCCATATACATGTTACCAAGTCCAGACAACAGCGTGGCAAATGCAGCATGGTGGTCCACCTAGAGGGTCACTGATGCCCTATATATATATATATATATTACCTCTTTTCTGGTGCATCTACTGCTGTATATATAATACCTCTCTGCTAGTGCAGCCATATATATAATATCTCTCTGCTGGTGCACCTATTGCCATATAAATAATATCAGTTGATTCTACTGGTGCATCTACTGCCGTATAAATAATACAAGTCTACTGGTGCATCTACTGCCATATATATAATACCTCTCTGCTGGTGCATCTACTGCCGTATATATAATACCTCTCTGCTGGTGCATCTACTGCCGTATATATATATATAATATCTCTCTGCTGGTGCATATACTGCCAAATACATATAATATCTCTCTGCTGGTGCATCTACTGCTGTATAAATAATACCAGTCGACTCTACTGGTGCATATACTGCCTTATAAATAATACCAGGTTACAGTATATCTGGACAGTAGGTTCCATTCCTTTCTCTACAGTGCAGCTATTGCATTGCTGCACGAATCGCCCACTGCTCCTCGGCTGGTCGTAAACACAATCAAGCCAGATAGGGGTCATATTGGGTATTAAACTGACAAAAACAGTTACACACTCGCAGAACAACTCAGTGCTGCACAAAATGCCCACTGCTCCTCAGCTGCACATCATAACCACGATCAAGCCAGATAGTGGTCTTTTGGGGGCCTAGTTTTTCAAACTGCCATCCTGTCTGCTGCTGCAGTGCCACTCCTAGATGAGCCACGTGTTTGTGCCACACATTTGTGTCACCTAGCATAGTTATCCAGCTAACTCGGTGCAACCTTTTGCCCTAAAAACAATATTGTGAAGTGTTCAGAATAGACTGGAAATGAGTGGAAATGAATGTTATTGAGGTTAATAATAGAGTAGGAGCAAAAAATAAAATAATTCTCCAATTTGAGCAGTTTTTATGCTTTGTTTAAAAAAAAAAAATCAGAACCCAGAACCCAAAACGTTTAGGGGGTGTTTTGGCAAAACCCATTAGAACCCAAAACCTGAAGGTAATCAGAACTTAAAACCCAAAACTCAAAAAAGTGGCCGGTGCACATCCCTAGTCCTTGTGTCCTTTTAACATGCTTATCTACTTCCCTGCCTCCTCTGGAAGCAGTCAGCGTGGAAGGCACATACAGTATTGGGAAATTTACTAACATGAGAGTTCTTTTTTACATTGGATGTTGCTATGGGCAACCAATCAGATACTATTATCTTCTAGAAGGTGATAAATAAATATGAAGTAGATTCTGATTAGTTGTCCCACGTGAAATAGAACTTCCATCTTAGTAAATTGCATGTTCCAAAAAAACATTCACTGTATAACAGGGGCAGTGCTATAATGGCCAGGGGTTGGGGGTATATTAGATGTGCATTTCTCCCAAATGATCCATTCCAGGCAAAATGCTCTCTATCTGGACTCCCCCCATTATTTAATATTGGCACCACCTGTCAGGGGTGGATTGGGGATTAAAACCAGCCCGGGAAATATCTTGAAGCAGCCCTAATGGGGGGGGGGGGGGGGGGGGGGGGGGGTCATATGATGTCATAATAATGGCACTGAGGGTTTAAAAGCAGAGCTCAGCCAGATAAGAAAGAAAATGCAAATGCAAATGAAGTACAGAGACCAATAACAGTAACATAGGGGACATTGAGGTTCTTAGCACAATAATGTGAGCCCACCTACCACGTCAAGGTGACCTCATCAGGTGGGTGGAGGGGAGGGGATTTTTTATAAAAAAAAAAATATTCGATTTTTTGTTTTTTTATTATTAGGAGGAGGATGGGGAGGCTGTGCTGGGCTATTCTATGCTGTGCTTAGCTAAGATATACTAAGACCATGAGGGTTTAAAAGCAGAGCTCAGCCAGAAAGGAAAGCAAATGCACATGAAGTACAGAGACCAATAACAGTAACATGGGGGACATTGAGGTTCTTAGCACATTAATGTGAGCCCACCTACCACGTCAATGTGACCTCATCAGGTGGGGGGGAGGGGTGGGTACTTTTTTTTTTTTTTTTTATTTTATTTTTTTTTTTGGGAGGAGGAGGAGGGGGAGACTGTGCTGGGCTATTCTGTGCTGTGCTTAGCTAAGCTATACTAAGACCATAGTCTTAGCATAGCATAGCTAAGCATAGCATAGAATAGCATAGCATAGATAGATTTAGCTAAGATTATGTTAAAACTATGCTAATCTATGCTGTGCTTAGCTATGCTATACTAAGAACATGGTCTTAGCATAACATAACTAAGCATAGCATAGATTAGCACAGTCTTAGCATAATCTTAGCTAAGAATATCTCTGATATTCTATGCTGTGCTTAGCTAAGCTGTACTAAGAACATGTTCTTAGCATAGCATAGTTAAGCACAGCATAGAATATCATAGTAGTCTCACCAAGTTGGTTGGGGGAGGGAGGGGGGGGGGGTAATCTGAGTCAGTTGTCATCCTACAGCATGCACGTCTCATCATTTTGACCTGAGCGAGCGAGGTTTCATCTGCTCGGCTGGGGAAGCAGGTGTGCATGCGGCAGCATCAGTTTTCATGTCTTCCGGCATAAACCCCCTGGCAATGAGTAAGTAACCCCCTGGCAATGAGCATGCAACATCTGGAAACAAGCATGTAACCACTGGCAATGAGCAAGTAACCCCCCGGCAATGAAAATTTAACCCCCCGGCAATGAGCATGTAACATCTGGCAACAAGCATGTAACCCACTGGCAATGAGCAGGAAACCCCTGGCAACGAGCAAGAAAACTCTGGCAATGACCATGAAACCCCTGGCAGCGAGCATGTAACCCTTGGCAACGAGAATTTACCCCCTGGCAACAAGCAATAAACCCCTTGCAACGAGCATGTAGATAAAAAATATACAATTAATGTATTGTGGGGGTGCCCGAAAGAGTTTTGGCAGAGAGTCGCAACATTTCTAGTTTCTTCCTAACTGTTGCCTGGTCATGCAGATCTGTAAAAAAAGGTAATCTTCCCATAAAAACTTATATATGAGAAAATGTGACATTCATACTTTTTGCATGTACAGATGGATCGCCTGTCTTCTTGCCGGTGACTGGCAATAGAATCGCCAGCCCCTGCCAGCCGGCAGAAGGAGATGCACGCACACAAAATGCTCACGCATCCCCTTCGGGCTGAGCTTTCCGCCATCTTCCCGCTGCTCTCTGATGGTCCCTAGTCGGTGTCCGCATCCCCCCCCCCCCCAACCCTGCCCGTCTTCCTGAAGCGGAGACGGGCAGGGTTTACGCTCCCCGCTGCCAAGTGAATGGAACGCACTTGCACGTGAGACGCTCATGCGTCCCAGTCAGATGGAGAGCCTCTACCCCGACGATCACCAGCAGGGGCAATCTAGCGATTCCCGGCGCTGAATGAGAGGCGCTCCAGCTGTAGGGTTTGCCAATATCAGTATTTTTGTATGCAATGACATCAAAGGTCATATATACTGCTGACATCTCTAGTGTTCTATAGAGGTAATAATTGGACACACGTAGGGTTACCACCTCATCCCTTTAATTCCGGACACATTAATTACACAGGTTCTGTGGCTGTCTGACTTCAAGACTCCATTTCAACAGTTTTTTTTTAAACAGCCACAGAACCTGTGTAATTAATATGTGTCCGGAATTAAAGGGATGAGGTGGTAATCCTAGACACACGCCATACAATTTTAAATTTCTCTGCACATGTCACATCTACCCCACCTGCAGTGTAACTTTTGGGTTTTCTTTTTTTTCTTTACTTACAAAACAGAGGAGTTTGTCAAAAAAGATGCAATAAAGACACTCAACGTTAGCTGAGGGGGTATTCCTACATGATCACTGCTCTGCTTAATTGCTAAACCCTGCGATCAGGTATACACCGCCCAGTCGGAGTGAAATCCTGCCCTGTACAAAACTACAAATTACGCTGATCGGTGATTAGCCGCAAATCCACCCGTAAGCCGCTCCCCATCGAATGATTTTTGCACTGTGTGCAGTCTGTATGTAGCACAGGAAGTACTCATTGGTTGCTATAGAAACAGGTTGATTGGGGCCGGAGCTGATCTCACACAACTCTCCTTCAAACGCCCGTGTTTTGTCTGACACTACCAGAAAATGGCCAGTTACAACCCACAAATGCCAGCTTCCTGTCAATCAACTTGCACAATGCCATAAATAAAAAAGTACAGGATTTTATTGCAGGGTGGTCTCATGCATGATATGCATGCACATGAGATCAATAATCACCCAGCTCATAGGTGCCGATTCTGTGGGTGCTTGAGGACGCGAGCACCAACGGAAATTGATGAGCACCCACCCGCTCAGCAGCAGCCCACTTTCTCGTGTCCCACTGCACTCCCCCTCCCTTGTCGCTGGCACAGGTACTGTGTGGGCATTTATGTGCCTGCACTGTGGGGGCATTTATGTATTCGGCACTGCTGCCATAATTTGTATATCGGAGACAACTGTGCTGCGTAATATAAATCAGTATTATTTTGTGGCCACGCCCCTTTCCCATGAAGCCGCTCCCCTATTTTTTTGGCTTGAGCACCCACCAGCAAAAACATAAATCGGCACCTATGACCCAGCCTGCAAATTTGCAGCTGTGTGATCAGGTCCGAATAGTCCCCAGTCTCATGGGGCCTGGTGTGCTGGTGTGGCTAGAGTAATAATGTATTAGGACACTTCTATACAACAGAGGTCCAACCAGACACGGGCCCTTATTCTGGTTGGTGCGGATATTCCCGCATTCTTACGGAGCGGTCCGCACGCTACGGTGTTTTGCCGTATGCGGCCATCGTCCGTAGAAACGCCCGCGTGTCCTCCGCATTCGGACGGACTCACTCTTTAAGAACAGGGCGTGTTTACGGACGACATACAAACCATGCGTGTGCGGGAGAAACACTCCGATTCTGCACGGTATTACAGAGTATTACAGAGTATGCTCGGAAATACCGCATCCGACCGGGAGCCAAGCGGTGCTACCGCCCGTAAGCGGAGTATTTACGCCAAACAACCCACTATTAAGTATCTTCTGCAAGACATCACATGACCCACTTATTCAATTACCTATCCTCATAAAAAACTGCTTATTTGGAATTGGAATCAATTAGATGCCAATATATCCTTACAAGCATGCCTAACACATGCATTGCACACATTAACCCTTACAGCAATTTAAGTGCAATGGTTTGTATTAGACCCTGTGTAAAAGATTATAAACAATCTACACATATACTGTTTAATGTGCAAAGAAAACCAACAACTGTGAACTTGCATAAAGAATTTATTAGAAAAAACAATTAACATATAAATAAAAAAATATCAAAACATAAATTAAATAAGCAGATCTTTGAGGTCCTGCAGGTCGGCTAGCAGGAGCCTCAAGTGGTGCTCCGCCCGCAGGAGGGCCCCACGCACCCCCTCATCTGCCGGTGTGGTGTCATCTGTGGGCATGTGAAAGGGGCAAAAATTAGTCATGTTATTCATGCATACATTTCACATACTGCGACATAAATTCCACAAATGCTAGGTGACATGTGTGTGTATATATATATATATATATATATATCTATCTATGTAGAGAGATAGAGACACACATAGATAAATAGATATGACACATACATATATACATACATGCAAACTTATTTACTACATACTGTCTTTTTTTGCCTCTACCCTTTACTCTGCAGAAGACATAACAGTCATAGTGTTTCTTCTCAGTCACAACCCACCCATGACTAACCAATGACAAGCATGTCATGGCCTCCGTCAATAAGAACTTGTCACAATCTGCTCAGTCTAAAGTTCAGTGATGGTTCGTGCCATGGGAGTTATGCAAATGTCAGGAATGCACAATACACATCCTCAAAATCATAATTCTGTCTAAACCAACCTACAATTCTGTGACGGCAAAAAAAAATCTGAACTACAGGGGGTGTTTAGGTAGAGGAGGCTCCTGGGACACTGGCAACTTCTGACTCCATTCCAAGGTAGGCCGGCCCATACTCCATTTATAGCACACATCCTAGAGTTTATAAATAACATTCACCAACAATATAGATTCCACTATTTGATGGGTCATAATCTACGATTGCAGCAGGTGAATTTAATCCACAAATGATCCACTCATCCCTTTACTCCAGGATCCTGTTTAACTACAACGGTTATGTGGCAGTCAAAATGGAGCTCCAACCCATCCCACAAACCTGTGTAATTGAGAGGTGTCCTGGATGAAAGGGATGCATTGGACACCCCATCTAACCCGTACCTGTATCTGTAGCTACCCACTTTGGGGTCTATATGAATAGTATTGGCACACAATTTTGAATCACCAGTGCTACATAACAAATACCAGTACAACTACTTCATGAATGATGCATTATGTAAACATACCGATCTGCTGGGACTCCGGGGCTTGGCACGCCTCCTCCCACTCTGAATCTGACTCCTCTGGGGCAACCGTGGCCTCCTCAGCCCCCTCCTCCGCCAGCTCCTCTGCCACCATCACCACGTCCACCTCCTCCGCCACAAGCACCTCCTCCTCCACCTCCTCCTCCTCCTCCTCCACCTCCTCCTCCTCCACCTCCTCCTCCACCACCACCACCTCCTCCTCCTCCACCTCCTCCTCCGCCACCAACACCTCCTCCTCTTCCACCTCCTCCACCACCACCTCCTCAGGCACCTCCTCCTCCTCCACCACCTCCTCCACCATCTCCTCCACCATCTCCTCCTCCTCCACTTCCTCCTCCTCCACCCTTGCCGCCACCTCCTCCTCTGGGTGTTGGGCCTCCTCCTGGGCCAGGGCTGCCTCGGCCTCTTCACGGGCCTGTTGGCCTCGGGCTCGTGCTGTGTGGTAGAAAAAAAAATCATGGTCAATGTCGGGTCATTGGGGCACATGTATTAATCCATAACAAGACATACATGGAAGGGTGATAATGATGGCAAACGATGCAGGCAAGTAGCTCCTTACTGTTAATGGACTCAAAAAAGTGACATTTAAATTATTATGTGATTGTTAGTAATTTGTTCAAACATTACAACCCTGGCATTTATCAATGTGTAACACATATTAGATCTGGCACATTGTATGCATCAGAATCCTCAATGCTATGTCATTACATATAAAAGCCACATGACTGCATGTTAACCAGGAAGAAGCACACATAACAGTCTATGGACTTTTAAACCCATGGACACCCACTTATCATGAGACACATGTTATTGTTGATATATGCTATGTTGTAAGTGCGAAATTTCATAGCTAAAATACTCACATTCAGCAATTTCGCCCCTGATTTGCTGCAATAGCTGGGGCTGGCGCCTGCGGAGGTCCGACCACCGCCTCTCGAGCTGCCCGAGGGACCTCCGCACCCGAGTGCGGGCGTAAATACGGCGCCCTGCCGCAGCATATGCCCTCCGCTTATGGCGGTTAGTTATAAAGGGCCCCGCACGGCCCAGCCTTGTCTCCATGACGGAGACCAGAACCCTCAGCTCCGCATGTGTAAAGGGGTCTGCCCTTCGTGTCTCCGCCATGTTAACAATGGCATCTATCAACCAATCAGGTGGTGGCATTGGTTGATCACAGTTATTTGTGTTAATAACTTTATTGTTCATCTTTACATGAACAGCGTCTCTGCGCCAACACAAATGGTGACAAATTCGCATGCCTTAAAAACAGTAGTGCTGATGTATGGCAATGAACAAATCTGATATATATAAAACACAGTGTGTATGCACTTAGCAAATCCAATGACGCCTGGCTCCGCCAAGCAACGCGTGCTATAGCTTAGCAACGCATAGCTGTAGTTAGCATTACTTACTCTATGCATCTATGTGTATGCGTACATTTATGTGTCAAAGACACATACACATACTTGCAGGTATCCTGAGACCAGCATTATACACCAGCCCTGCCTGCCTGCCTGCCTGCCTGCCTGCTCCTTGAAATGTTGAAACATGTGAATAAATTCAAATATCATATATATATATATATATATATATATATATATATATATATATCTGCAAACAAATCATACATCAACACAGGAAAAAATCCCCAACACATTAGAGAATAAATCAATGTACTCACCAGTCATCAGGGATAGTATCAACTACAATAATGAAGATATAACAAACACATAAGATCCCTTGTACAAGGTATAATAATTAGCACCTATATTGAACTTCCCCCAAAACTAAGCACATATGATAAATATCTCCTATTTCTTTGCCATTAGGAGGACAGGCTGGCTATTTTTAGTTTTGTAACACTGACAACTAACACACTGTACTTATTTGAAGGGCTGATTTTGACTAAAATTGGTGTGTTCTGTCAACTCGATAACATGTACCTGAAGTATCTTTGCGCCACAGAGTCCCGCAGCTGGTATCCCCTCCGGCATTCAGGGGCGCGGGATGGGCGCATGGGCGGCTCAGATGGTACCTCCCACTCATCAAAGGGTATCTCACGCCGCACAGCAATGTTGTGGAAAAATATACACAGGCCCACGATCCTCGACACCATTTGAGGCGCATATTGTAAGTCACCACCAGTGCGGTGGAGCACTCTAAATCGACCTTTTAAAAGGCCAATTGAGCGCTCCACCACTTGCCTGGTGGCAACATGCGCCCGATTGAATGCCTCCTGTGGGCCCGGTGCTGGGTAGCTGTACGGCGTAAGTAGCCAGGGCGTACATGGGTAACCGGAGTCACCCAGAACCCACGCATCACGGCCTTCCAGCTCTTGGAGTCTTTGCCATATCCCGGTTTGTCGGATGACATGAGAGTCATGGGCACTTCCGGGAAACTTCGAGTTGAAGGCGAGAATTTCCATGGATGGGCCACATACCACCATCACGTTCAGTGAGTGGAACAATTTGCGGTTCCTATATATCTTCTCACTTCGAGATGGAGGCACAAATGGTACATGGGTGCCATCCACAGCCCCTATCACATTAGGGAAGCCAGCAATTTGATGGAAGGCCTGCTGGCTTCTGCGCAGGGTCTCGGTGGCAAATGTCATGGCCATGAAGTGCCCCTTGCGCCTGAACATGGCCGACGTCACACGCCTCAGGATTCGGCAGAAGGCCGGCTGAGATATTCCAGCAAGTACTGCCACTACTTGTTGGAATGATCCTGAGGCGCAGAAATGCAACACCGCCAGCAGCTGTGTGTGAGGCGGAATTGCTGTCGTGATCCCGTGTAGAGGTTCCAGATCGCTCTGAATTAAGGTGAGCAGATCCAGAATGACATGTGGCGGTAACCGGTACCTAGTAAGTACCTCATCATCGGGCATAGCAAACAGAGTCACCCGTGTGCGATAGATTCTAGCACGTCCTGGCCTCCTTGGCCGACGAGTGGGGAGAGCCGCAAGTGCCCTTAGCCTCCTCTCCATGTAGCGCATCATTGCTTCAGCAACCTATAAAGAAATGAACATAAATACTGATGCACCTATGCACATAATGGCCATATCCCACTACAAATAGATTTGTAGCCTTCAATACGTACAATAGATGGCCGCCCCGTGAAATCCCTCAGATCCATTTGACTCTATAATGATGACACAATAATATGAACTCAATACACACCGTCCAAAACACTCAGATAAAGGTGTCAGCATTTTTTGCCGACATCATGTACTATGAGACATTTCATCTATTGCTGGGACATGTTGTCCTGCAATAGATGAACCCACACAGGTTTAAGACCTGTGAGTGAAATAGTGAACATGTGACATGTTGCAATAATGCTACACGCACTTTGCTGGCCCAACAATCTGTAGTCAGTGAGGCAATGGTGCATACATTCATACACTTACATTGTTAATGGATATCATATCTACAAGGAGCATGGAAGAGCTTACCTTAGACCCTGACAAGTCCAGATCTGGAGACAAATGATTCTAGCAGGAAGTCACTATTTATAGGGCTCTCACATGTGTGGTCTATAACAGTACAGATGAGTATTGCATGACTTGTGGCCTGGATTATCTAAGGGATTGGGCTACTTTTAGCTTGCAATGAAACGCCACAATACCACAGTAGTCATGAATCAAATGTCATGTCATGCTAGCAAATAGCATGTGTATTGTGCAATAGTCACAGGTGTATCAGAAGATTCTATGCAATGTTAGCATTGGTGCCCAGTATTTCATGTAGAACTTTCGCCAGGTTTTACACAATGGAATTTCCGCCACCGTATGCGGCGCGAAAAAACAGCGACGTACGCTCACGCACGGAACGCAGCTGCCGCTGATGTCCGCCAAACAGGATACACAAACAGTATATAAAGGTGTATTAGAAGGTGACCATGTTGTTGCTAACATGTCTGGATCACAACCAGAGGTGGACCCAGATCTGCAGCAACTATTTGACCAGATGGACTCCAGCACCACCTATGTGCCACTGCACATGCGGCCAGTGGGTAATGAGGAGGCTGCTGGCCCTTCTACAGCAGGGCAACCTGCACCTGACCATTCTACAACAGGGCAACCTACACCTGGCCCTTCTGCAGCAGGCCAACCTGCAGCTGGCTCATATGCACCATCAGCAGAATTGATTGGAACACAACCGGGGACTTCACAAGGTAGTACCATGGCCAGCACTTCAAGTGCAGCGACACGTGACAGGGGGCGTGGCCAAGGACGTGGCAAGGGGAGAGCCAGGGCAACAGAGGAACCACCCAAAAAAAATAAGGCATATGAAGCACAGGAGCTTGCCATCCTGGTTCCCCGAGCACGTGATTGGATTGAGTGTCCATCGGAGAAGCTGACACACACACGCAGATGGAAGATTTGGGAACAGATAACGGCAGAGATTAATGAAGTAGCGCCACAAGTTCGTGAGACGGACCATGTGAAGAAGAGGCAAGTTGTTTTGTGATTCATGTGCCCAGTAATAGCCAAGTAATGATTGAATTGATGCTTAGATGGATTTAGCAAATGGCCCGTGAGGTTGTTACGATACACATACATTATTGCCATGTTATTTCGGTGAGAGTTAGAGTAGGGTGATTGTGAATGTGTATTGTAACGGTGGATATCATAGTTGCATAGAATATTATCTTTTGGACATTAATCACATGTCGTAATATGTAGCACAGAGCAATGGCTGCAACAGCTAACATCTGGAGTGACATGTATTAATATGTCAACTTACATTGCAGGTGGCAGGACTTCAAAACCAACCTGAAGAGGAAGATGACCAAGCGGTGGGAACACAGCCAGAGATCTGGGGCCGGGCCCATGCCATCAGGGCTAGAGCTCACCCCCCTGGAGTTGATGGCCGAGAGCTGTATATCAGTTGAGGAGATCAGGGGGGTGAGCACGATGGATAGCGAGGCCCCAGCTGAAGTGTTTGCGTCTTTGCTGGAAGGTAAATATTGGTCATGCCATAAAGTTGTGCAAGTAATTATCTTAGAATGTCTCCTAATTGTGTTTATCTTTTTCCACAGACACCCCACCGCTTGGTGCCGACTCTGCTCAGGAGGTGGAGGAGTCCGTGCCACCTGGCCCCAGTGGTAGGCCTGTGCAGCAGCAGCCATCGGCCCAAGCCGATTTGGCCGCCTTGGCACAGATGCTTGGGGACATCAACCAGCAGGGAGACTTGACATCAGAACGGATGCATAGGACCGAGGAGATCCTGGCGAGCTTGGTCAGCACCCAGCAGGCCATCGCTGCGAGCATGCAGGCCATGGCTGAGTCACATCAGGCCATGGCTGCAAGTGCTCAGGTGCTGGCCGAGCAAGCCACCCGCCAAAATGATCTCCTCCTCCACCATAATGAGCTTATGGTGGAGCTGGTTACCAGCAACAGGGTCCTAATGTCATCCGTTTCTGGTGCATTACCACCGGCAACACTCCCTGCTGGCAGGAGGGGTAGACCAGCCAACCCCTCAACATCATCTGCTCCACCTGCCCCAGCATCTGGCCGTCCCCGAAGAGCTGCTGCACAGGCCAAGGAGCCTCCCAAGGCCAAACGTGGTCGCAAATGAACTTGTGGCTGCATTAATCTCCACCGTTATGTGGTCCCAAATCTTCCATTGTGCTGTGTGTGTCAGCTTCTTGTGTCCAATCACGTGCTGAGGGTAACCAGATGAGCCCTTGCTTCATATGTCCTTTTTGGTTCCCCTGTTGCCCTCTTTTGCCTGCCATTACTGTCAGCTGTACTTGAAGTGATGGCCATGGTACTATCTTGTGAAGTCCCCGGTTGTGTTCCAAATGATTCTGCTGATGGTGCATATGAGGCAGCTGCAGGTTGGCCTGCTGCAGAAGGGCCAGGTGTAGGTTGCCCTGCTGTAGAATGGTCAGGTGCAGGTTGCCCTGCTGTAGAAGGGCCAGCAGCATCCTCATTTCCCACTGGCTGCATGTGCAGTGGCACATAGGAGGTGCTGGAGTCCATCTGTGTGCAATTATATTTGTTTTGTATTATTATTTATTTTGCTACATTCCTGCCATGTTGTTTATTTTTTGGATTTGGTATTTTTTGGTCATTGCATCACAGTGGCATTGACTGTGACATGTATAGAAATAAATTTTTTTACTTTACCCAAAAATGTGTGGTTTCATGAGTACATGTCGAATACACATGTGTATTGCTAGTATTAATATTCTGTCATGTCCATTGTTAGCAGTTTTAAAGTGTCTGACAAGTACAGGATATGTGGGTGTTTAGTAAGGGTTCCTTGAAGCAGCAATGGTTTCAATTAAAGCACTGACAAGCGGCCTATTAGTGAGTAATGAGTAAAGGAGTAGATTCTATTGGGTTCAGGTGTTAATGCTTGTAGTCATTAGGCGTACGTTCGCCTACCGCATGAACGAGTGGTGTCCGCAAAGCAATAGTACACTTGTGGACACCGCACATTTCTTCCCTTTTTGATCGCGTGCATTCGGAGTGCTATCCGAATGTACGCCCCCCAACATAAGTGTACTCCCCCGTGTCCGCCCATGTTTCCGCCCCGTTTTGCCCACTTTGAAACTACGCCCATGTGACATTCCGCATGACGCCCATAATACGCCCATATTTCCCGACTGATTGCGGGGAACAGTTTTGTACGGGATTTGGCCGAACTGGTACGGAGTCAAGGCGTGGCACATGCGCGTTGCGTTTGCCACGCATGCGCAGACGCCGAAAAGACGCGATCCGAAAGTATGCGGTAAAGTCCGCGTCAATCAGAATAACGGTGAGGGAGCGTCAGTGTTATGAAATGCAGACTGTAGGGTGAGGGAGTATGTCAGTGTGATAGATCCAACGTCTCGGGGAGAGGGAGCGTGTCAGTTGGGGCCAATGTGTTTTCTTTTATCTGTAGGGGCCAATGTTTTTGTTTGTAATTAAATTTTGGGGGCCACTGTTTTTTTTTTTTTTATTCCTATTGAGGACAATATGTCTGTTTATTTTTCCTGTACCGCAAATTATTTTGTTTTATTTTTTTTCTCCCGTGGGGGAACAATGTGTGTGACATGGGGCGTATCAGGGAAGGGTTTAGTAGCGGCATTATCATAGTCACATATGCAACTGCAGCAACAGACACAAGGATGGCTGCGACTGTGTCCAACTACTAAGGCCACATGAGGAGGGATCCCACTCCTCTTGACAAACCCCACCTCTAAACAGATCCCGCCTCCATTAGGGCTGCTCCCAGAAATTTCCTGGGCTGGTTTTTCATCAAAATCCACCCCTGCTGGCAGGTCGGACTTCCAGTAGTAAGTCACTGCCAGTCACAGTGAAGCCAGTGAAGTCTCACAGACTGCATTTAGCTTTACTACAGTGGCGGATTTCACCTGGGCGGGCTGCAGCACTGCAACCCATAGGTAAAAATGGCCACTGTCTATAAGTCACACCTTCGTCTTGCTCTGTGTAAGTCACACCTTCGTCTTGCTCTGTGTTTGTCAACCACAAAATCCTCTCCCCCCTGCCTATCTCAGCTACACCTTTATCTCCATTTTGCATCTCTCAGGCACACCGTCATCCCCCACTGCATCTCTAATCCATACAATAACCCCCCTCCACACACACACACACACACACACACACACAATCTGTCTGTCTGTCAGTCACACTATTATTTTCCTGTGCATCAGTCAGTCACACAATCGATCCCCCCCCCCCCCCTGCATCTCTCAACCACACCATCACCTCCCTCCATGTCTGTCAGCCACACCATCATTTCCCATAATGGCCATCGTTAATGACTTGTACATACAGGACAAGGAAGGGGGTCATAAACTATGCGTAGGAGCGCACATCGTTAATAATATTGATTAGAAGAAGAAATAGCAAAATATATTGATTAGAAAGCTCTATCTGAGTGATATCTTTTACTATATCCTCTAGTGTGTACGTGGCTTTACTCCAAATACTGCAAACAACGGAGGAACTGTTGTTGAGTGGGTCAATCTTAGAATAAAAAAATACCAGCATGTTATATAGGACTCTTGCATCTATATTATTTAATATCATGCCTCATTAAACCTTGTTTATATATGTTGTAGATGACTTACTGTGGTAGAGAAGGCAAGTTAATTTGCCATTGTCATGTTTTCTTACCGCAATACACCAGAAGCAAACCCACCACAGAACGTTTCAGGATCACAGGTCACAGCTGCAGATAAGAATTACATTTGGCATAGACAAAAAAAAAAAAAAAACACAGCCTCTTAATTCAAACTGTTTTCTAATAAGTGCTCTCTACACGGAAAGCAGCAGAGTTTCAATGCCCCAAGGTCAGCCAATACTTTAGAAAACACTATTAGTATTGTCATTATACTTTTTTATATAAAAAAGTTGCATTTAAAACTGTTCTTCAGAATGTAATTAGCAGAAAAAAATGCATGTGCTTAGATTTAGTACAGCTAGTGCACTGCAACATAATTGTGTTTATATCAAGTACAGTGGTTTAAAACATCAAACACTGTATGCATCATGGGAACATTACGTACTTGTGAAGGGCTGAACTTTTTATAAAGATTCTATTCCAGAAGAGATACTGTAGCGTGAAGGTTTCCTACCTATGAGCAGTGTCGGACTGGGGCATGAAGGGCCCCCCAGGGAAAGCAGAGATAGGGGGCCTTGTTTATGGGTGTGGCCAGTCTTTAGAATGGGTGTGGCCAGCTGTGACAGAGGTTTGGCTAAACATTTTTAAGTGCATGGGCTGGGCCCCTTGATAAGTATATATTTTAAATACTAATAGTGCATGATAATGCACCAGATTAATAACAGCATTGCACTTAAGGAAATACACCATTGT
The DNA here is from genome assembly GCF_055691185.1 of Crinia signifera. Classification (NCBI taxonomy): domain Eukaryota; kingdom Metazoa; phylum Chordata; class Amphibia; order Anura; family Myobatrachidae; genus Crinia; species Crinia signifera. Next base: position 11,863,283 of record NC_139227.1, read on the forward strand.
CCCAAGAGGAGTATTGCCCCCTGATTGGCCGCTAGGCGGCCAATAGAATCATTTGGAGGAGAGGTGCTGAACATGAAACATCAGCGTCTCTCCTCAGTACGTCGTGGGTAACGGCCGAAATAGTCCAGTGACCTACCTATGGGATCAAGATAGGTAAGTATCAGTATGTGTGGGCTTTGGATGTATTAAAGTTTTATTTTACATGTGTCAGTGTGTGTTTATTTGACTATTTTAATACTGTGGAACTACAAGTGCCAGTGGGCCCTTTAATGCCCTTCACGCTGGGACTTGTGGTTCTCCAAGTCCCAGCTTGTGGGGGAGGCTTGCTGGGACTCATAGTTCCACAGTATTTAACAATAGTTTATTCTTTTTTTTTACACAAGTTCACCACCGCTCCAGGGCCACCGGGGACAGCACCATGCTTCAGCCTGGTCAGGTAAGTCCTGAAAGGAGAGGACCCTTTTATTGGGGGGGTCCCCACTCCCCCAGGGCCCCTGGCCCGGCTGACTGGTCAGTAGGGTTAATGTTTTGGCCGTATTCGTATTCATATTCTTAGTAAATTTTCCCCTTTGTGTCATGGTGGCGCCGAGTGGCTAGTGGTTTACAAATCACAGTCTCAGCAGTAGTTGGTTGGTTCCAGTCTGATAGTCAAATCATCGGTTCCTGACAATAGTCAGTGCATTGGTTCCAGTACAATACTCCATCAACAGTTCCTGATGTCTTTGTCTGGTTGTCTCCAGCGAAACATCTATACCCTACTGTATATCAGCTCTAGATCACTGACACCAGGAGGGTTAAAGTAGTAGTGGTGTGGAGCAGGAAGGAAGTATTGGTGTGGAGCAGAGAGGGTTGGAGAAGTGGTGCAGAGCAGGAAGGTACAGTAGTATTAGTGTGGAGCAGAGAGGGTTGGAGAAGTGGTGCAGAGCAGGAAGGCAGTATTGGTGTGGAGCGGAGAGGGTTGGAAAAGTGGAGCGGAGCAGGAAGGTAGTATTAGTGTGGAGTGGAGAGGGTTGGAGAAGTGGTATGGAGCAGGAAGGTAGTATTAGTGTGGAGCGGAGAGGGTTGGAGAAGTGGTATGGAGCAGGAAGGTAGTATTGGTGTGGAGCGGAGAGGGATGAAGAAGTGGTGCGGAGCAGGAAGGTAGTATTGGTGTGGAGCGGAGAGGGTTGGAAAAGTGGTGCGGAGCAGGAAGGTAGTATTAGTGTGGAGTGGAGAGGGTTGGAGAAGTGGTATGGAGCAGGAAGGTAGTATTAGTGTGGAGCGGAGAGGGTTGGAGAAGTGGTATGGAGCAGGAAGGTAGTATTAGTGTGGAGCGGAGAGGGTTGGAGAAGTAGTATGGAGCAGGAAGGTAGTATTGGTGTGGAGCGGAGAGGGATGAAGAAGTGGTGCGGAGCAGGAAGGTAGTATTAGTGTGGAGCAGAGAGGGTTGGAGAAGTGGTATGGAGCAGGAAGGTAGTATTAGTGTGGAGCGGAGAGGGTTGGAGAAGTGGTATGGAGCAGGAAGGTAGTATTAGTGTGGAGCGGAGAGGGTTGGAGAAGTAGTATGGAGCAGGAAGGTAGTATTGGTGTGGAGCGGAGAGGGATGAAGAAGTGGTGCGGAGCAGGAAGGTAGTATTAGTGTGGAGCAGAGAGGGTTGGAGAAGTGGTGTGGAGCAAGGAGCTGCCTACTGCTTATTGCCAGCCCTGACTGGGCAATTTTTCAGAATTTGCACACACACCAAGGGCTGCAAACACATATTAAAGTACTTGCTAGTTAGAATGTTTGATTTGCATCTTGGTCACTTTTCCCTGGCAGCTTTATATAAGAAAAGTGACAGGTGAAAGTAATTAAAACAGATAATAAACAAGTGCCACGCACAACGCCACCTACCCTGCAGTGTAATGTGTGGTGGCACACTCCGCACCCCCCTAGCGGCACTGAAGCTGCAAGTAAAGACGTGGTAACTGTATTTTCAGCAAAGATTTTTGCAAGTAATGAAGAGAGTTATATTATTAAGTTCCCAGGAGCATGGAGTACCTGCTGTGCCCACTTACCTCTTATTGCCGTCCTTCTGAGAGGGACAAGAGATTCTCGTCTCTTCAGTAGCACGATCAATGGGATTAGAGGATTTTCCCTGAAAGCCTGCCTGGGGCTCCTTGTTAGGCATGCCGCGTTAGGGTTACAGTTCAGTTTGCGCCTGTTTATCGTTATCCTTCCAATGTTTTGTGCATTTTGGTTGAAGTTAGAATATGCATTCTGTTACTAATTTATAGAGTTGATGGAAAAGATTTTAACCAAAGTAACATTTAAACAGTGTTTTGTTTTTACAATAAAAATGCAGACAAAAGAAAAATACATAGACAATAAAACAAGGGAACAGCAATACTAAACATCCCTCTTGGTTTTACAATATTCACTTGCTACATTTATTTACTGGAAGATACGTTGCAATTTATCTGACTCAAACAGTAATGACCAGCGAGCAGCGTTCTGTCAGATTCATGTGTCCCTTTATAAAGAGTCATTGCACAATCCGGACTGAGTTTTTATAGGACATTTCGTTAAGACGTGGGTGCCCTAAGGGACAAGAGTCAGTTAAATGGAAAGAAAACAAAGTTTAGTTCCTAGGTGATGAACAGGTCAGTCACTGGTTGTCTAGGCATTTATTAAAGCTGCATTTGGTAAATTGGAGAGTGCAATATATGTCTTGGTAAATGCTTTGCAGTTACATTTATAGATATTCATTCTAAGTTACTGTTTGCTGGTTCCCTGCAGTGACATCACAATGGATGTACGTTGTCCTTTGAAATATGATCTGGTTACTTTTGGCAATAAGGGCCTGATTCATACCTGTCTGCTGGTTCCCTGCAGTGACATCACAATGGATGTACGATGTCCTTTGAAATATGATCTGGTTACTTTTTGCAATAAGGGCCTGATTCATACCTGTCTGCTGGTTCCCTGCAGTGACATCACAATGGATGTACGATGTCCTTTGAAATATGATCTGGTTACTTTTGGCAATAAGGGCCTGATTCATACCTGTTTGCTGGGCTGCATATAGTTGCAGCCTAGCGAAAAGGTAATCGCTGATCACCGCCGCCGCCCGCATCCCTTCACGAGCATGCAAGGGGGTGTGTATGCTAACACATCCCCTCGCATGCAGCCGCAAGGTGCAGAGATCATTCGATGGTCCTCACCATTGAATGATTTATCCTACCTTTGCAAAGAAAAGTCAGCCTGGACTGACTTTTTCAGCGCACGCTAACTGCTGAATTGGGGGTGGGCGCTGACGCCAAGCAGGCATCGTCATGCCTGTGCTCGCAGGGGTACGGCCAAAGTTTTTGTGGGCTCACCCATAAACCAGTGGGCTGCTTTCACTTCCAGCCCACTATGGAGGGAAAGGCCCGGCAAATGTGAAATTGGAAGCTGTTTGCTCCTGGGGTTTGCACATGCACATACTCGCACATGTGCAAACCACGACCATCGGGAATGGGGACAAATTTGGCTGAATTGACCTCTTAGTTTTAATGGCATGTCTCTACAAAAGTGCGTAAATTGAGAATATGTGATAACGGGGTGAAGGATGTGACCTTAATGAATTTTCCATATATCCTTTATAATAAAATGCTAACACCACTCCTCGCCTCTATGGTGGGTGTGCGTGTGTGTGTGTGTGCAGTGTGCTCTGGCAACCACTAGATGGCAACTGATGTAGAAACCCAAGTGTTTCTCCATTGGGGTGCATACAGCCACCTATGCTGACATTTTGGTTATGATGTTATGATAGGCTGGTAAGTAATTTTTAATAATTTTCTGTTTGTTTAGAATTGTGTACTGGAATCTCCAATGGTGGAATGTGGTGGCTTTAATTCTAGGTGGCATTTGACTCCAGATGCTAGGTGTGTGTGTGGATGGCTCTAGCAAGGCTATAAAGAATTGTTATTACAGTATACCTGGCCCAGCAGCAGAAGCGGATGTAGACCTTGTGTGGCCCTATGCAAGAAACCGGTTTGGGGCCCTCCTCCCACAAATCAATGAACTATATTGTTGCACTGTCTACTGATAAACGCTCAGCTGCTTGAACATAGGTACCAGGCACAAATCTGAACTGAGCTCTAGGTCTTTTGGAAGTAGGGTTAATACCTGTGTGACATTTAAAGTAAACTGACTGCCCAAATACAGTGGATGAAACCATTTTGTGTGTCCAAACATTATCAAAGACCATCAAAGGGACATTGGGAGTGTGGGCAGGTGCATGTGATGTCACAAAGTCATGGAATAGTCGCACAATGCTCCTCTAAGAATCTTTGGGATGGCCAGGATGGCGAGTGTAGCAGTAGCCTATGTTGCCTTGTGAAATATACTCCTCTGCCCAACAGGCTAGGGCATCAGGTCTTGTCTAGCATCTTAAGCCCAGATGTATCAATCTTTAAAAAGTTGAAGAGGAAGAGTGATAAGCAACCAGCCAGGTTCTAACTGTATTTTTTCAAACTCAGCCTGTAACATAGCAGTTAGGAGCTGATTGGCTGATTTATCACTCCACATTATCACTTTTTGAAACTTGATACATCTGGCCCTTTGTCTTTCCCTTGCTGTTCTTGTAGTAATATATATGTACCACATGACCATTTTACATACATTATGATGCACTGCCTGGTGTGTACCTGTGCATCACAACTCCCCTATGCACACTCATGTAGTTTCTACATAGAGACTAGGAAGCCTCTATAAACCTGGCAAGAAGCAGTGCAGTAGTGCAAAGTACTAATGATGGGAGCCCATCAGAGCAATTCATTGTTCCCCTCCCCCTGTTTCATGTCAGCCATGAGTGCCACGTATAAAGTACTGATTTGAGCAACCAAACTCCCCTTTGGGCAACCAAAGAGCGGCGTTTTCACACATCTCAATGCACCATCTCAGGAGGCTGCAACCTCTCCCAGCTCCGGTGTTACACACAGGATACCATCTCTGATCACTTACTTGGCGTTTCTCAATGTCTGATTAAAGCTTCTTTCCTAGTAAATGCACATGCAGAAAGCATTTACGTATGATCAGTTGGTGGAAGGGTCCATCTTGCCTTCAGGTGACAGGGGTCAAGTTTCCCGATACTGCCTTGAGGAGACCGTTTTTCTCCTTGGTGACATTAAACCCATTATAAATCAATGTTTCTAGTAGGAAGAAGAATGGTACATAAACTCCTGGCCTCTTATAAGGAACAATAGAGACATCTACAGTTATGGGATATTGCCTGGGAACTATTAGATAACACACCAGTGATTAGATAAAAGTTATGTCAGAGACTTTGCTATCTGGATTGCCGTGTTTGTCATCATACCCACACACACACACACACACATACACAAACATAGGGGGTTATTCTGGTTGATTCGCTCTGATGCAAATTTGCACCCTTGCAAATCAACCAAACCCCGCCCCTACCTCAACAAAACCCTGCCATTCGCAAGCACGACATAGTAACATCCGTTCGCAGGCCAGGGGGAACCTCCCACATCTTTTGATGGTCGCCGACCATCGGAAGATGTGGAAGGTAAACCCATACAGTATGTAAGGTTGCTCCGAGCCACGTCACGGCCTCATTAGCATGAGAACGCCCAGCATTCTCATTGGAATGCCCATGTAATGTTGGGCGTTCCCATATGCTAATGGGGTTGCACACCACCACACACCACACACCACAATCCGCCCCCCCCCCCCCCCCGCCCGCTGTCCTGGGTCCTGAGAACAGACTATTTGCCAACATTGCAACATTGGTCCCCTGCGAAAGTTAACGCTGCTACGAAGGGACCTTAATAAGGTCTAGAGCATGGGTCCTCACTCAAACTGCGGCCCTCCAGATGTTGTGAAACTACCAATCCCAGCATGCCTTGCCACAGTTTTAACACTCCCTTATAGCAAAACTGTGGCAAGGCATGCTGGGATTTGTAGTTTCACAACATCTGGAGGGCCGCAGTTTGAGGACCCATGGTCTAGAGTGTACTAAATAGCTTATAATGCGGTTAAGGTGTGCTGTTCTTAAGGTCCAAACACACTGGGTGACTATGCCCAGCGTGTATGGACAGCGATGATGCCAATCATCGCTGCGGGGAAAGCCGCTCAGTGCATACACACTGAGCGGCTTTCCCCCTGCCCGGCGCTGACGGAGGGGGGGATGGCGTTGCATAGCGCAGAGCTATGCAAAGCCGCCCTCAACGCCGCTCATCTGCTGGTATAACCAGCAGATGAACGGCTTTCTAGGTGATTATGCGGGAGCGCGCAGCAGCGCTCATCGCCGGGCCACACACACTGGGCGGCTTTGAGCTTAAAGCCGCTCTAACTGGGTGTTTTGAGCGACGTTCAGCTCAAAGTCGCCCAGTGTGTGTGAGCCTTTAGTGTGTACTATATATTCATTTTGCTTTGGCATTTTTTCAGAAACAAAATATAGGAACCAAATATAATACAGGTTGAGTATCCCGTAACCAAAATGCTCGGGACCAGGAGAATTTTGGATAACGGATTATTCCGTATTTTGGAATATTTTAATATTTCAATGATGTATTTTGAAGTATCTTGCATTTATGCTGTGTAAACACATAAAATACACACAAATATCTTTTATTACCACATAAAATACACACAAATATATTTTATTTGTTCAAAAAACAAGGTTTCAAAACAGGAAACAAAATTTGTGTACTATCTCAGGTATTGAATTTGAATGCCAAGCAATCATTTTCTTGCACATATATATTGCCAGTTACATATCATGTCACCAGTAGTGATGTTACAAATGTCCCCAGTGAGTTTTTAGCAAAAAAAAAAAAAAAATTCACTTTCTGGAATGTATGGTTTTCGGAATAATTCGGATAACGGATACTCGGATACGGGATACTCAACCTGTACTATATTTATTCAATGGAGATGACCTGTGTATAAAAGAGACTTTGCTTGAGCCAAATATGATTATTTTGGTTTGTTTATTGGTTTTTAAGACTCATCAAATACTACACTAATTAGTACTATGGCTGCGAAATCTACAGGAAGGTGCAACCAGTCTTCCAATCATGGGTCTGTGTTAAGCGCCGCACCTGGCGTCGCCGCCGTCCTGGTCCCTCAGTAGAATCTGTGCTGCTAGAACGGCGGCCATTTTCCAACACACGTCGTCAGGAGGTTGCAGGGGATGTTGCTAGGCAACATCCCAAACTTCCGCTCCAGTCACTCCTGCACGGGGAAGACTGTGCAGAGCGGACAGGAAGTGATGTCCCCACAGGGGGCGGCTATTTCAAATATAAGCCGGCGTCTTTCTCTCACTGACGCCGGTTATAGCGTTCTGTTAGCTATCGCTTACGTTCGTGTTCCTGGTCCTGGTCCTGGTTGGAAGTTCCCTTGCTGTTACTACCTGCCTTGCCGTGCCTGTCTTGTCCTGCTGTATCTGGAGTTCCGTCGCTGTGCCCAGCTGTCACTCAGCGGTCGCAGAAGTCTGCCGAGGCTTGTCTGGTTTCTCATCATCTCACCAGATAAGTCAGGGGTTACCCTGTGCTTCTTCTCCCGTTGTTTGGTATCATTTCTTATTGGGCTTATCAGTCAGCATTATTGCCATTTCGTTTATAACATCTCATAAGCATTGTTGCTCATTTCTTTATATTATATCTCATAAGCATTGTTGCCCATTTCTTTATATAACATCTCACAAGCATTGTTGCCCATTTCTTTATATAACATCTCACAAGCATTGTTGCCATTTCGTGGCTCTGACTGAGCAGTTTTGCTTCCAGGGGGTTTCTGGGAGTTCCCCGGTTCTAGGGTCTAGTTAGGCTTCCCCTTGCTCTCTCCTGGCCTTGGTGGATGTGTTGTACTTTCCTAAGACCTGCCTGTAGCGGAGTGGGGAGGACCTAATTCGCCCTTCAGCCGAGACGGGCCCAGGTGAAGCCTAGCACCGCACACATCCGTCAAACCCAGCCAGAAGCAACGGAGTTAGGGTGCCGGGGATACTCCCAGAATCCTTACATTATAACCGGCCAAAAGAAAGACTAAGATTCCCCAGCGGTGCTGGAGGATCTTCCTGTACTCGCTTGTTGTGCTCTGGTATCTTTTGGCTTTTCTACCATCATGGATCCCTCTGCAGGGGGTCCAGCTCAAGTACTCTCTGATCAGGTCCGTCTCCTCACGCAGCAGATGGTGGATTTGTCTCTGCGGGTGGAGACACAGGAGGAGGTTAGGAGAGTAGTTCCTGCTAGCCTTCAGTTTGTCAAAGAACCTAAAATGAATCTACCCGATCGTTTTTCTGGCGACAGGAGATTGTTCTTCAATTTTAGGGAGAGCTGCAAATTATATTTCCGTCTTCGTCCTGCCTCCTCAGGCTCCGAAGCCCAGAAAGTCGGCTTGATAGTCTCTCTACTTCAGGGGGATCCACAAACATGGGCCTTTGGGTTAGGGGCAGATAGTTCTGAGCTCAGTACTATGGATGCATTTTTTACAGCTATGGGGGTGCTGTATGATGATCCCGATAAGGCAGCCTCCGCAGAGTCTCATATTCGGGCTCTGAGGCAGGGTCGCCGTACTGCAGAGGCCTATTGCTCCGAATTCCGTCGCTACGCTGGGGATACCACTTGGAATGATCCTGCACTGCGAAGCCAATTCCGCCTTGGCCTTGCAGATCAGATCAAAGATTTCCTGGTACAATATCCGGTGGCAGCTTCTCTCGATGAATTGATGCAGTTAGTGGTTCGTATTGACAGGCGCATCAGAGAGAGACGCTCTGAACGAGAGTTGCCTTCCTATCCTCCGGCTGAGACTGGAGTAGAGATGGTGGGCGGGTCTGAAGAACCAATGCAAATTGGTGCGTCCCGCTTATCTAACCAGGAGAAGGCACGTCGTCGCTCCCTCGGCTTATGTTTATATTGTGGGGGTAAGGGGCACCTTGTGGGCACATGTCCAGAGCGTCCGGGAAACGCCAGGGCCTAGGGGTTAGGGGAGGAATCCTCTTAGGCCAGTCCCGTTTATCTCCCAATAATTCCCTTTTGTTGTTGGTGTTTCTAGGTCTGGGGGCTCAACAATGGGAGTCCCAGGCCTTTGTGGACAGCGGAGCAGCCGGGAACTTCATTGATGCTCGTTTGGTTCAGGATCTTGCCATCCCATTAGTCCCTCTTCCTTCTGAGTTGTCTGTTTTTGGCTTGGATGGCAGTCTCCTTCCCAAGGGTCTAATTTCACATCGTACTGTGCCCTTAGACTTAAGCATAGGTTCTACCCATTCTGAAAGCGTAGAATTTCTCGTTATTCATAGTCCCTTAGCGCCTGTGGTACTGGGGTTACCTTGGTTAAGGGTACATAACCCCCATTTCGATTGGCGGACGGGGGAACTGTTGCGGTGGGGTGAGTCATGCGCTGATTCATGTCTGCACCTTCCTGTCAGGGTCTCAAGTTTCGCCAATCCTCTACTTCCTGCTCCTTATGTTTCTTTTTCTGATGTCTTTTCCAAAAAAGAGGCAGACACTTTACCTCCCCATCGGCCTTATGACTGTGCCATCAGCCTCCTTCCTCAGGCCAAATTACCCAAGGGTCGTTTGTACGCATTGTCCTTACCCGAAGCTAAGGCGATGGAGGAGTATATTGCTGACAACTTAAAGAAAGGCTTTATTAGTCCCTCAAGATCTCCTGTGGGGGCGGGGTTTTTCTTTGTCGGCAAGAAAGATGGTACATTACGTCCTTGTATTGATTATAGACAGTTAAACTTAATTTCTGTAAAGAATTCGTACCCGTTGCCTCTGATCTCTGTTTTATTTGACCAATTGCGCTCTGCTACTGTGTTTTCTAAGATTGATCTCCGAGGCGCGTATAATTTGATTAGGATTAAAGCGGGAGACGAGTGGAAGACCGCTTTTAACACTCATACTGGTCATTATGAGTACCTCGTGATGCCCTTTGGATTGGCCAATGCTCCGGCGGTCTTTCAAGACTTCATTAATGACGTCCTTCGGGACTTTTTGGGGATTTTTGTGGTCGTTTACCTGGACGATATCTTGATTTTTTCCATATCTTTGGAACAACATAGAATGCATGTTAAAAAAGTCTTACAGAAGCTCAGAGAAAACTGTCTTTATGCGAAACTCGAAAAGTGTGAGTTTGAGGTCCATAGTATTTCCTTCCTTGGTTATATTATTTCCCCGGAGGGCTTCTGTATGGATCCTGCCAAGGTTCAGGCTATCACAGATTGGGTGCAACCCACTACCCTGAAGGCAGTCCAGAGGTTTTTGGGGTTTGCGAACTACTATCGCAAGTTTATTCCGGCGTTCTCTGATATTGTCGCACCCATCGTTGCACTCACTAAGAAGGGTGCAGACCCCACTCTCTGGTCTACAGAGGTCCATAACTCTTTCCGTCGTCTCAAGGAGGCGTTTATTTCTGCTCGTATCTTACGTCATCCCGATCCTGACCGTCCCTTTATTTTAGAGGTAGATGCCTCTGAGATCGGCATTGGGGCTGTTCTTTCTGTAGATCCCAAAGATGGTCTGTTACATCCCTGCTCCTTCCATTCTCGTAAATTTTCTCCCGCAGAATGTAACTACGATGTGGGGAATAGAGAATTACTGGCCATAAAATGCGCTCTGGAGGAATGGAGGCATTGGCTGGAGGGGGCCAAATTTCAGGTGACCATTTTTACGGATCATAAAAACCTCTCATATCTTCAGGATGCCAAGCGACTTAATGCCCGTCAGGCAAGGTGGGCGTTATTCTTTGCTCGTTTCAATTTTCGTATCACCTTTAGGCCGGGTTCCCGAAATGTCAAGGCAGATGCCTTGTCCAGGAGTTTTTTAGGTCTTCAGGACAAGGAGTCAGTACTGGAGACTATTATTCCATCTTCTCGGGTTCATGTCGGTATGGCACTGACACTTTTAGACAAGGTCTTACGGGCACAAGCGGAAGCACCCGACCTCACCCCTCCAGGGAGACTGTTTGTTCCCTCTAGACTCCGGGGGGCAGTTCTCACTGAGTTTCATACGGCCAAGATGGCAGGTCACCCAGGTTGTGCCAAGACATTGGATTTAATTTCCCGTTCAGTATGGTGGCCATCTATGAGAGGGGATGTGGAATCTTTCGTCAAGTCCTGCGAGGTCTGTGCCAGGAATAAGTCCCTCCGCACCCCTCCCGCGGGTCAACTTCTTCCCTTGTCCTGTCCGGAGAGACCATGGACCCATATCTCTATGGATTTTATTGTTGTATTGCCCTCTTCCTCTGGTTATGATACCATATGGGTAATTGTGGACCGCTTCAGCAAGATGGCGCATTTTGTCCCCCTGGTTGGTCTTCCCTCCGCTCAAAGATTGGCTTCATTATTTATGTTGCATGTTTTTCGTCTCCATGGGCTCCCCACAGATATTGTCTCTGATAGGGGGGTACAATTTGTTGCCAGATTTTGGAAATCCCTTTGTGCAGCTTTAGGCATCAACCTCAGTCCATCTTCTGGGTATCATCCTCAGTCGAATGGACAGACTGAGAGAGTCAACCAAAACCTCGAACAATTTTTAAGATGTTATGCTTCCAAGTGTCAGAACAAATGGTCAGAGCATCTGCCCTTCGCAGAGTTTGCATACAATAATGCTTGGCACTCTGTTTCTAAGATTTCTCCGTTCTTCTGTGTCTCTAGGCAACACCCCAGAGCCAACTCTTTTGATTCCGGATCTTCCGGAGGTGGTTCTTGGTTGTCACAAAAGAGGGTCATCTGGAACAAAGTTCATAAGGCTCTTCTCACGGCTTCTGCATCTGCCAAGCGATTTGCCGATCGTAACAGGAGGCCCTGCTCTTTTAGAGTAGGAGACTGGGTTTTTCTTTCAACCCGGAACATTAAGATTCGCCAAGCCTCTCGGAAACTGGGTCCCCGATTTATCGGTCCTTTTAAAATCATCAGTCAAATCAACCCAGTAGCTTTTAGGCTCCAACTGCCTCGGGCCATGAGAATCCATAATACATTTCATTGTTTTTCAAGCAGGCTGCTCAGCCCAGGCGCAAAGGACCCGCACCCATCCTTGTTCAAGGTCGCAAGGAATTTGTTATAGAAAGGATCCTTGATTCTAAGGTGTCTCGTAATCAGCTCAAGTTTCTTGTGCACTGGAAAGGATATGGCCCGGAGGAGAGATCCTGGATTCCGGACAACGAGCTCCACGCTCCTTTTCTCAAGAGAAATTTTTTTGAAGAATTTCCCCATAAACCCAGGGTTGGGGGTCCCTTGACCCCTCCTCAAGGGGGGGGGGTACTGTTAAGCGCCGCACCTGGCGTCGCCGCCGTCCTGGTCCCTCAGTAGCATCTGCGCTGCTAGAACGGCGGCCATTTTCCAACACACGTCGTCAGGAGGTTGCAGGGGATGTTGCTAGGCAACATCCCAAACTTCCGCTCCAGTCGCTCCTGCACGGGAAAGACTGTGCAGAGCGGACAGGAAGTGATGTCACCACAGGGGGCGGCTATTTCAAATATAAGCCGGCGTCTTTCTCTCACTGACGCCGGTTATAGCGTTCTGTTAGCTATCGCTTACGTTCGTGTTCCTGGTCCTGGTTGGAAGTTCCCTTGCTGTTACTACCTGCCTTGCCGTGCCTGTCTTGTCCTGCTGTATCTGGAGTTCCATCGCTGTGCCTAGCTGTCACTCAGCGGTCGCAGAAGTCTGCCGAGGCTTGTCTGGTTTCTCATCATCTCACCAGATAAGTCAGGGGTTACCCTGTGCTTCTTCTCCCGTTGTTTGGTATCATTTCTTATTGGGCTTATCAGTCAGCATTATTGCCATTTCGTTTATAACATCTCATAAGCATTGTTGCCCATTTCTTTATATAACATCTCACAAGCATTATTGCCCATTTCTTTATATAACATCTCACAAGCATTGTTGCCATGGCTCTGACTGAGCAGTTTTGCTTCCAGGGGGTTTCTGGGAGTTCCCCGGTTCTAGGGTCTAGTTAGGCTTCCCCTTGCTCTCTCCTGGCCTTGGTGGATGTGTTGTACTTTCCTAAGACCTGCCTGTAGCGGAGTGGGGAGGACCTAATTCGCCCTTCAGCCGAGACGGGCCCAGGTGAAGCCTAGCACCGCACACATCCGTCAAACCCAGCCAGAAGCAACGGAGTTAGGGTGCCGGGGATACTCCCAGAATCCTTACAGTCTGTGTCTACTGCCCTCTATTTTGGAAAATTAGAGGAGGAGAAAACTGACAGAATTGTAAAGGTGGTGTAAGATATTTAAATAAATCCCTCCCCAGATTCTCCACTCCTTTAAACTGCTCAACTCAAGCGTTAGCCTCTGATTAGTCTATAGTCTACTATAATATGATGACGTTTAGAAGAAGAGGTAATACAATCACTGTTGACATACGGCATAATCTCCACCATACATAAGCGCAGTGGTTGCCCTACTCTGATCCACCAATCACCGGTCAAATCCATGGCCATCTTAGAAAGTTATGGGGTAAATGCCTGAGTCAGCGAATCAGCAATTTTGCAACCTATTGGATTTCTCTAATTTCACCATCTCTACATCGGCAGAAGAGGAATTGGGGCAATCCATTGCAGTTGTATGGGCCCATTCGATTTGGATAAGATTTACCATTAGACTTTAGGAGGATGCAAGCCACTATGCAGAAACTTGGTAGCAATCAGTATGCTTGACAGAGGCTGGGACGGGCATGGGAGCCTATTTATGCTGTGGAATGGTTCCATATCCACTGCAGTGAGAGGTACACAGAGATGTTAAAGCTGCCTAAAGTAGCTCAGAACCAAGTGCCAAATAAATTGGAAACCAACAGAAATATTACACCCACTGTAGATCATATATTATTCAATTCTTAAAAAAAAAAATTACACATTCAGTACAGGAATCCCCAGACATCTATATATATATAAAAGGCTAATGACTCCTTACCTCTATGAGGTGAAGTACCACCCATGACAACTAGAGGTCACTCGACTGACCAAATCACTCATTCGTGTGTTTAAAGATGCTATAAGAGAAAGTGAAAGCAATTTTTGCATGGACACTGATCTGTTTCAACCTTGCTGCATATGGAGAGAAGGAGCTGTTGCATGGAGATTGGAGACAGGAGCAGATGGGGACTGGGGATGAGGTGGAAAGTTTGTGGGCTAAAAACTGTCACAGCTCAAAGTGGAAGTACAGTACAGATAAGCTGTCATTTTGCTGGGCTTTTAACTAGTCTATTAAGCCACAGCTGTTTTTGAAGACCTCTATTCCTGTAGGTACATTCGGGGAAATTTACTAGAGGTGTATTCTACTTCACATGTGATGTTGATACAGGCATCCAATCAGCATCTACATCTTATTTATTAAAAACCCTCTAGAATATAGTAGACAGGATCTGATTGGTTGCCCATAGCATGATGGCATGTGAAGTAGAATACACATCTTAGTAAATTTCCCTCATTAAATCATAGTAGACGCCATATAATCTAGGTCATTACACCTCGTCCTACAGTTCCATCGCTGGATTTCGTATTAGTGCAATTTTAGTTTCCACCACGATCACATCCAATGAACCTCATATTTCAGACTAAACTTTTCGAAAGTTTCCATCTCATGTTATAATCACCGGTAACCGTCAGTTTAGTCTCTTTGGAATTTCTGTCATGTGCTGAAACAGAATGTAAAATGTTCCTTTAATATTCTAAGCTAACTTAGTTATGTAAAATAGAAAAATGACAAGAACTAAGCTATCAAGGTAGGTGGATATTAAAAATGTGTACGGTGGAATTTTAATGCCTAATTACATTGATATTGTAATCAGTAAAAGCAGCTGCTTTTTAGGCATTTCACCAGCCGAAGATTAAGGAAGAATTCAAAAGGTATTCATAAATTCTTATAATAAAGCCAAACTTTACATACTTCAAAGCCATTATAGTGTAGGTTTGCCTTGATTCATGTGTCATTCACCCTGAAGTATCAGATACAGAATTGAATTTTAAGTAGAAAAAAAGATCTAATTAGACTACATTATATGCTTATTGTTGGTTTAATTAGTTTGACAGTATTAATGTTTATCTAGACAGCAAAGTTGCTTTGGTACAATTATAGTTCAATAATAAATGGTACATAATTATTTTATATCAAGCCTGTCTCGGGTGACTGAGCCATAAAGGAACGTCTCTGGATGCAACAGAAAGTAAATGTCAGCATCAACCTTTTTGGATACATTTTCAGAGAGGATCTATATTAAAAATACTGACGTAAATGGAACAAACAGGAATATTTATCAAAGGAAGTCTTATTTCTCTTAATCGGAGGATGAATGGCGACATCTTAATACAATATGCTGCAACATTCGTTTATGTAAATATTGTGTTAAATATCTTGATCTTTAATTGAAAACAATAACACATCTTCAAACTGTCCCAAATTTTATGGGACAGCCCAGTTTTACGGGCACTGTCCCAATCATGGTCCACAGTGTCCTGCGGTGAGCGGGATTTGGGTTGAGCAGTGGTGAATAGGTGCTGTGCATACAGGGCCGGCTCTACCATTAGGCAGATCTGAGGGGGCATCACCAAGTCTGATTATCAAAAAAACAGGGATGTCTATGAGGATCCTTGTTGTACTTCTAAGACATCACCTCCATATTTTCCCTAATTTGCTGCCCCTGCCTCCTTGTACTTTGTTGTGGGTGCACAGGGAGACCTCCAGGGAAAGCAGTGGACTTGACCACCTTCCCAGGGGGCTGGGAGTACCACCTGGTATTTGGGAGCCTCCCTGCCATTTCAGAATGTTAGGCAAGTATGCCTTAAGGGATTGGAAAGTGGATATTGGTGGCAGTATGGGGGGGGGGGAAGCAGTAGGTTGAAGTTTTGCCTAGGGTGCTGCGGAGCCTTTCACCGGCCCTGCATGCATATGTACTGCATCTATTAACCAGGAGAGAGTGATTGGGGACATGGTCTGTAAGTAGCAGTGTGCTGGACATGACCCTAAGTGGCAAAGTGTGGGCATGGCTTTCAATCGCTACAGCCATGCGGCAAAATGGTGGAATGGTTCTCAATTGCTGCATACCGCTCAAGGCTATTTATCCCCGAGCCATAAATCCATGCATACCCAGAATAAGGGGGGAGGGTGCAGATCATACTGTACCCCTGGCTCTCCTTTGTCGGGGGGCCCCCTGGCCCCTTCTCGGCCAACTTGACTGTTATTCACCAGGCGGGATTCAATGTCCCACCTGCCGAACAATGAAATAGGGGCGTAGCCATGGGAAATGACCGGGGGTCGTCAAGATACAGCAGTGATCTCATCAAATCCATGGCCGTCCTCATCAAAATGTGCCTGACTGCTTTTAAAGTCAGGTCTGTTCTGCCGAGATGCTGCTTCAATGCTGTCGGGAAAGACAGCATTAAATCGGCACCTGCCGCTAATTCCCCTGTCGGAAATAGCGGTGGGGGATTGAATACCGCCCTTACCGTCTCTCTTATGCAGCAGCAGAACTAGGCAGTTAGAATGCAGGCAGGACGGTATGACACTGGGTTCCCAGCTTCCCCCCCCCCCCCCCACCCTGTGTGTCTGGGCAGTATTAAACTATAAGTTTAAATATAATACATAATCGGTGTACAATACACAATGCATACATACATCCATACATACAGTACATGCATCCATACATACATACATTTTAACATATACTGTATATTACAGTAGTAGGGAATCTGATTTGGGAAGGAAGGGGGTAGGGAAAGACAGCTTGAGAGAGTAAAATCACAGAGGGGAGTGTGTATCAGACATTGCACTGTATCACGCAGTGCTGTTTTTTAAATAAGTGGACGACAATTTGAGACCATGTTTGCCTAATCTATTGGAACAATTTGCCATTGCTCCTATGCCATGGGAGCTATCTTTAGGTCATGCATGTACAGTACACTGTGAGGACACGAGAAAGTGGGGCTAAGTAACCTCTGATTATACATATGGAGCCCCTTTCTTCTTTGCCCGGCGCTCACCAGAATGTCCCAGCTGGCGAGCGCCGGCGGAGAGGGACTCAATCAGACTGGGACATACGTGCGTCTCACACGCACGTGTGTCTCAGTCTCTCAGTGGCTGGGTGGTGGGAACTTGCCCAGCTCCGTTTCAGGGAGATGGGCAGTGTTAGGGGGGAATGCAAGGAGGTGAGGGCAGGTGTCAGAACAGGGCATAGAGGCAGTGGGGACCCGGGGGGCTCAGTCGAAACGGGCGCGCGACCGTCTCTTGCGTGCGCGCCCCCTTACAAATCGCCAGCCCCTGCAAATATAAGACCCGCTACACCTGTAGGTATGTTCAAACCAACACAAGCTAAGGATGGCATCAACTCCTGCTCTCAGGCTTAGAAAACTACTTCGGGTTTGCTGCTTGATCAAAAGCATTGTGCAGTGTCCTCCATTATTTATTTATGCAGTCAGCAGGAGAGAAAAAAAAGAAAAATACTAAAAATACTAAATAAAAAATAGGAAGTTACATTTATGAAATTCGAAATGTTTTTTTTTTCAACATTTTATGTTTTGAATTTTTTATTTAGTTATTCAAAAAATTAAATTAGATATAAAGACTATAAGACTATAATATTTGGAACCTAATAAGACTTACGTAAATAAACACGTTTTATTTCAGATTTCTAGCAGAAATCCTATACTGTCCATTGGCTGCTGTACAAATAACTAGCTAAGTCATTTATACATGGCCCACTAATCAGAATTTTCATTATATTAATTATCCCCCCACCCGTATCCAATAAATCATACCCCAGTCCATTGAGTATTGTTGTGAAACAAGGATAGTTTCAACAGGGAAAGTATTTCACGACATCCCTTTAGAGGTGCAGCCTCAGAGAAAGTGCTTTTCAGCCAGGTAAGAGAACCTGGTTCAGTGCAAAGCCACAATAGGGTCTCTGAGGTGTGCTTGAGGAAGAGAATGGTATACTCTCAAGCACACGGCTTTGGTCCAGGTTTTTAGACCTTAACAGCCACAACTGGGGTAATTGGTCTGATTGCAATAGCAGGAATTTAAACCCTACTCAGTCTGCTGCTCAGGGAACTGATGTAAAAAAAGTGGGCAGTTTGTAGGCCCCAAGTATTGGAGTGCCAGGAACAGGCATATGGAGCACTTGGTGGAAAAATGTGTTTGTTTTGTTTGTCATTTGAAGTTGGTTGGCTGTGAAGTTGATTTGCTGCATGTATGCCATTAGACACTTGACAAACACTGAATACTGCCTTCTGTGTCCTGACTTGACTGTGAGCCTGTTACAGTATATACACTACAATGGGTGTGCGCTCTATAAGAAACTGTTAATAAATATATAAAATAAATAATACTAGATGTAACTGACGGGAGACGGATAGGGGATGAACGATTGGTCGAATACTATAATCTACTGGATTAAACAGGGATGTTGGCTGGTAAGAGGATCTTTCTCTCTTTGGGGGGTATTCAATCGGTGTTGTGCTCCCGCAGCCATCTCCTGACGGGGGAGATGGCTGCGGGACCCTATTCAATGCTGTTTTCCCGGACAGCATTGAACAGGGGTTCTCGGCAGAACGAGCCCGACATCACAAGCTGTCGGGCTCGTTCTGCCGAGAAAAGCCGGAAATAGGCGAACTCCCGGCCGGAGCTTGTCTATTTTTGTCCTCAGCTCGTGGCCACGCCCCCTTCTCGCCGCTCGGCGGCCGGGACATTGAATCCCGACTACCGAGCAAAGCGAGAACGGGACAGTGGCACGGCTGTCGCGCTAGCTCAACAGCCGTGCCCCTGACATTGAATAACCCCCTTTGTCTCTTTCTCTTTTTGTTTAAATTGATTCCAAATGGCCTATGGTAGCACCCCTTCAAAGCAATAATGAATAATGTATTATATTGACTTATTGAGCTGGATCTCTTTGCTCATATCTTCTGTTCTCCAGTAAAATAGATACTACTTCAGGTTTGTTTATGCTGAAGCACACAATGAATCGTTGGAGTCCATTGGATGAAAGTGAAGCACAAATAAAAAAATTAGTCTCTCGTAAAGGATAAAGTCCCAAAATTCAGAATACAAGAAACACACTTAGGGGCAGATTTATTAAGCTTGGAGAAGAGATAAACTGGAGATAAAGTGGAGAAAAGGTAAAAGGAGATAAAGCACCAGCCAATCAGCTCCCAACTGTCTTTTTCAAACACAGTTGATTGGCTGGTGCTTTATCTCCTTTTACCTTTTCTCCACTTTATCTCCAGTTTATCTCTTCTCTAAGCTTAATAAATCTGCCCCTCAGGATTTGAATGAAAGCATGCTGACAGCCATTCACTATTTGGCTGCGGTTGAGACACATGTAGAAAATGCTGTATTTTGATTGGTGGATAGCTCCAGACATCCACCAATCGGCATGCTGACAGCCATTCACTGTCTGGCTGCTGGCTCGGAAGCAGGGCGATAATGCTGGACTCTAACTGGTGGATAGCTCCAGCAATCCACCAATCAGAATGCTGAAAGCCATTCACTGTCTGGAAGCAGGATGGGAAGCAGGAAGATAATGCTGGACTCTAACTGGTGGATAGCTCAACCCATCCACCAATCAGAATGCTGACAGCCATTCACTGTCTGGAAGCAGGATGGGAAGCAGGAAGATAATGCTGGACTCTAACTGGTGGATAGCTCCAGCCATCCACCAAACAAAATGCTGACAGCCATTCACTGTCTGGAAGCAGGATGGGAAGCAGGAACAGTGGTGGCGGGGAGGCGCTGAGGGGCTGTGGGCGCCGATCTGCGGGGCTATAGTTACAACTATGTTTAACAACCCCCCCCCCCTTACCCCTCCGCAAGCATTCAGGGTCCCGACTCCCGGCCGCAGCGCAGATCTTGCTGCAGTACTTCTAATGAAAAATAACTATCAGAAAATGGCTGCCCCCTAACAGCAGACAGTTTTTTGGGATGCTAGAGGAGGCACGGGCCTCCTCTTGCATCCTTAAAAACTGTCTGCTGTTAGGGGGCAGCCATTTTCTGATGGTCATTATAGAACTGCAGGAGAAGACGGAGACGGAGACGGCTGTGGGACCCTGAATGCGGCGGCGGCACACGGAGGGGTAAGGGGGGTTTTAACTTAACTTGGGAAGGTGGGTGGGAGGGGTAGGGGGGGCGGCGCTGCCGATATCAGCGGGGGGGGGGGGGCGCATAAATTCTAGCTACGCCGCTGAGCAGAAAGATAATGCTCCCTGGTAACTTTGTGTTCTATTCACAATCATGGTGACCAGGCAGCATTCTCTCAGGAGGCAGATGCCCACAACCCAATCTGCCCCAGCTCAAAGCTCCTAGAATTGTTGGGCCCCTGGGCAGCTGCCCCTTGAGCCCATACGTTAAGGTGGACCTGCCGCACATATGTTTTTTTCTGTTCTTTCCCTCTACACATTAATAATCCATGACGAGACGATAAGACGAGAACACACTACTTGGACTAGAGACTACATCAAGTCAAGTAGAAAAGACAGAGCCCTGACCCAAATGACCCTAACCTGTATCGCTTCTCTACTCTCTTGTAATTGGGCAAGATTTGGGTAGTATTAGAGCTCCTTTTATCTGTATTCGGTACCTAGATTGCTCCAAATTGTTATCTTTATTTTATCTTTTACATTCATCATGTCTACACCTATTTAGTGTCAGCATTGTTGAAATGTTGACACCGTGCTTAATTGAAACTGATTATATCCAAAAGATATTCCCTACATCCAATGTGCGCACACAGTGAAATCAATAATGAAATGACTGTTGGGGACGTTGAGATACAGTATGTCATTATTCCTAGAGCACGAGATCGTGAGATTTGTTTTTCCTTTTTGTTTTATAATGAACCAAAGAGAAGTTTCCATAGCAAGCAATCGGCGCAGAGGAATTATTTATCAAGCACTTTCAGGTAGAAGCAGATTAGTTGCAATACTTTGCGCATAGGGGGTTATTGAGATTCAATCGGTCCCTCTCGCGTTCGCACAAAGGACCGATTGTTTGTGACTGCGCATAGGTTTTTATGCGCATGTGTAGCCGCTGTGTGTGAGCACCCAGAATAAGGGCCATAGCATAACAGGTATGGTCTAAATGTGATAGTCATGGCACGATTGCAGTGTTATACAGTATATATATATATATGATAACTGCTCTGCTTGCAGAGTCATGTGACCAGGTATGCGCCACCCCGCCAGAGTGAAATCCCGCCCACTGCAAGTCTGCAAATTGCTTAGCACACAAAATTATCTGGATCGTTGTTTCGCTGCAAATCCATTCGCAACTTGCTCGCCATCAAATGATTTTTCCAGTATTTGCAGTCTGTGCGTAGCCCAGGACTTACTCAGCGGCTGCGATAGCAGCAGTTGGATCAGGGCCGGAGCTGACATCACTCGTCTTCTACTCAAATTCCTCAAACGCCTGCATTATATCTGGCAATCCCAGGAAACGGTTACCACCTCCAAACGCCTGTTTCCTGTCAATCAAATTGCGTACGGCCAACGATAATTTTTTTAAAATAAATAATTAGCATAATTATGGTGCTCGTATTCATGCTACGATCCATATGCATGCACAGTCTATAGATAATCCCCAGTCTGCAGATTTTGCAGCCATGCAATAAGATCTGAATACTCCCCTGTATTGCCAATAATGCACCGGGCCCAGTAAATATCTACCACATGCGGGCCAATATATTTACGTATGCCAGTGATGTTCGTCCTTCAGAAATGTCTCCATAATTCTGCGTTGTTTGAATTAATGATACACATCAAAGGGACTACACTGTTGCAGGCTTGAGAGTACAGGTTTCACAGAATCACATTGGTTCATTTATACATGTCAGAATTTAAATACAGCTGGAATGGAACAAGTGTCATGCTTAATTACAGCAGAGTGGATTTTGAATGGCAAATTTCTAAACAACATTACATGCTCTAGTACATTTAATCTTTCAATTTAGGAAGAGGAATTGCGAGGAGGTGAAAGTGACATCATAAAGAATTAGCATTGATTGTGATATGAAAAGCGTGATCCGATGAACTGAGAATCGGTTGGAACCGATTCCACGCTGCACATGGGTATTTTAAACTGGGCACTGGGAAAATTGATACATTTATTGATTTGTGTACTTGAAGCTAACACAGCACAATTAGAGTTATGAATCATTTGCATTGACTGCAGTGCCAAATTAAATCATAATACCCATCGACTAAAACTGATCAGATTAGGTATTATGTGTTGATTGTATACAAGTCATATATTGGATAGTGGCACTCTTTGGGTGAATGCAAACTTTTTGCTAACCGGCCCTCCATACACAACCGGTCAGTCCTTTTATAATATCTATGGATCAGACGGCACTCTCGGATTTCTTTGTGCAAATAAAAATGATCCATTAATTTTAAATATATGTATATACGTATATATATCTATATATATATATATCTATATATATATATATATATATATATATATATATAGATATATATATATAGATATATATATATAGATATATATCTATATCTATATACAGGGCAGCCGAGAGAGGGGGGGAGCGGGTACAAATTACCCGGGCCCAGGCTTGCTGGGGGGGCCCCGCAGGGTCCGACCCCTCCCTTCCCCCTCCGTTCCTCCTGGGTAGCAACAGCAGCACACACTTCTACAGCATGTGTTGTGCATGTGTGCTGCTGCTGAGATTACAGTTTTTAGAGTTTTCTTTCTCCCTCCTTAAAACATTTTTGGGGCGTGGCCTAAGTGTGGGAGGTGCCCACACCTCCTACACTTAGGCCACGCCCCAAATTTTTTACCGGGGCCCGGAATTCCTCTCGGCTGCCCTGTCTATATATATATATATATATATATATATATATATATATATATATATCTGGTAGTCAGACCGGCACTCGCCCTGATTGGAAATGAGAACCTGGGTGCCCCCTGGAGCGGTGATGCTGGATAGCGTTCTAAACAAACAGCGGCACTCCACAGAATTTATCAAACGTGCAAAATATTTATTTTAAAAAACAACGTTTCGGGGCCATGAACGGAACCCCTTCTTCAAGGTGTACATATCGTCTGTACACCATGAAGGTAATGTGGCAGGTAAGTCCATATGCCCTTGAGGGGGCGACATTCAGCCCTTTAGGGCCCCTGATTAATCATGAGAATAATTTAGAACATTAACCCACTATGATTTATATAAAAATTAATGAATGTCTGACACTACAATTGACACTGTAAATTAAATTAACCATCACTCATAATGACATCGGATACCCGCGGTCAGTATGTACCTGCCAAACAATCTTTGTACATGCGCAGCAGCTCTGAAGCAGCTTTTATCTGTATTTATCTCCTAAAAATAACACAATTGTCCAGGAAACGGTTACAAATTCCAAAATATAATTTATATTGTACATAATAGAACTAGTAGCAGACAGAATGGAGCTTTCCAATAACACATTTCTCTTACTTCATGGTAATACGCCTGTTTCTTCTTGCTGGCAGCTGCTCTCTCAGGGGGTAGGGAAAACTGGACATCCCCCTGAGTTGACCCTCATCGGAACGCATTCGATTTTGATTTGATCCCGGTGCGCGGCCCTGCGGCATCGAAATCAAATAGAAAAATAGACTGTGCAGGCAAGACCATATAGCACAGATCGGTCGAAATCGCATGAGTACACGTCGCAATGTGATTCGATGCTGATTCGATCAAGATTGAATGAGGATTAAATAGAAATTGCATTGCACTGTGTGTACACCCCTTAAATGTGAAGGAAGCTAAGTACTAGAATAATATTCACGTAAACCTGCTAAAGATTGAAAATACATGCAGCCACATTTCCCAGGAGCCCTCCATTGCTCTAACAAACCTAAAATAATTAATGGCTTTTGATTGATCCCTTAGCTCATATCCCTCCTATCTGCGGCCATGTGGGCGGTGGACAATGTCTGGGGGACTCGAAAGGCTGTGAATTTCACAGCTTTGCAAGTCAACCAGAAAAAGGCCCTTAGTTTTAAACAAACTTGTTCATAGTGAACAGAAGAGAAGCAAATGTGCCGCATCCAGCGTCTAAGCCAAAATACCTTATACTACAAGCTTAAATGAGACGCGAAATGCGTGAGGTCACTTGTGCTGGTTTCTCAGTAATACAAAAAAAGGTAATTAAGAGTAAATAACTAGACATTCATGTTTATTTGTTATTTTTCCTCTTATAATACATACCTGTCATGTACAGTATATGTAATAAACTGTTCTGAGCTTGTCTGATTGTTCTTTATTACACATCCATGTACAGTTGCTTTGTTTGCTACCAGCAGGTGGCAGCAGCTGGCAACTATCAGCCTACACTTTTTGATTTCTCCAACAGGGGGCTCTGAATACACTGAATTCTTGGCCCTTTTTAAGTCCTATTTAAAAGATACTGTATATCACGCAAATCTTAAAAAGAACAAAACAGTTATTAAAACAGCGCTTGTATTGCAATATGTAATGTCTCTGTAACCAGTGAACAAGGGTATGAAGTTGTATACAAATACTAAAGCATTAAAACCACATGCAGTATATATAAACTGGCTTCCTCTATTGATGCAAATATTTGCAGCAAACCCCTTTTTACAGCTGAATCGGAAGCAAAATAAGACCAATGCTCTAAATCACTAATGCAAATACTAATTAAGTACAGAACCTTATAAGATAACAACTTACAAAAAGAAATTGTGAATCTTTCTATTTTTTGCGAACATCAAGAATATGAAATCCAGGATCGCAAATTAAATAAAAAAATAAAAAAATAACAATTAGGGAAATCTCATATTTAGATAAAAAGCTGCAGATGGAGCCGGCCATCCCACCGCAATATAGGTACAAGGGCAGGTAAAAAAAAACTCCTCTTAGCAATGCGAAATATCTTGAAGCACCACCCACTGTTCAAATGATCCAATCATATGTTAAACTTAATCGTGCTGATACCTTTCTCACCTGTCTCACTCCAAAGGAGCAGCTGTTTTCATGTTGATCGCATGCACCACGGCGTGCGTTCCACTGTGGAACACGGTGCATGCGATCCACATGAAAACAGCTGCTCCTTTGTTCATTTTTAACCTGCTCTTGTGACACAGAGGTTCTTTGCTGCATCTTTAAAAAGGGTCATGTTAGGACCCGAAACGTCGACCTTTGCTTGGAATTTTAAAGATGGACTAAATTAAATTTGAAGATTTATCCTTGAAAAAGTCTGGTGAGTGCGCTCTTCTACTGGATATATATATATATATATATATATATACTTCCCAAATGTGGTTCAGCGCCCATAGAGGTCCCATTGAAGCTAGATGAGCCACAAAAGACATAAGTCACCTAAAAATCGCCCGAGCCCTAGAGTTGTGTTCTGAACTATATATATATATATATATGCAGGAGTGTATCAAAGATACAAGATGGCGGCACTCCCACGGATTTGATAAAGAAGTAAATGCAGACCCACGACTGGATATGTCTGACGTTTCGGTTATTTTATTAACCTTTTTTGAACTTTGAAAAAGGTTAATAAAATAACCGAAACGACAGACATATCCAGTCGTGGGTCTGCATTTACTTCTTTATCAAATCCGTGGGAGTGCCGCCGTCTTGTATCTTTGATACACTCCTGCATATATCATTATCTGGAGGGCACCGCGGTTGTTGCGTTATTATTTGGGAGTGCCGGACCCAGCAAGTGGTCTATATATATATATATATATATATATATATATATATATATATATATATATATATATATAGTAAGATATATATATAAGATATATATAGCAAGATAGATATATATATATATATATATATATATATATACACTCGCTATTTCTATCAATGTAAATTGAGCGAATAAATACATAAAACAAGAAAAGAAATAGACATATTTTCCTTAAACCATGATGCTGTTTTTATCTTACGTTACCACATGTTAGTTGTGCAGCCGGACACTATGTTTATCTGGAACATGTTAAGATACATAAAACATGATATTAAATCACAGAAGAAAAAAAAAAAAAAAACTTCAAAGAACTTCTGGAAATACCAGAGAATAAAGAGATTATAATCTTGAAAATAAATATATTTTGCTCTTTATTTGTCACTTTTAAAAGAATTTGAAGTGTAATCTTCTATGGGCAGAGACAAACATTGTGGACAATTGACTAAGGCCCCCAACATTGTTTAATCAACTTGCACCTCAGGTGGCTGGGCCAAATTTCACATTATTGCAATGATTTAAGAATTCATAGAATGGAGAAAACTACCCTTATAAATAATATAAATATAGACATTGTACCAATATAAAGTATATATATATATATATATATATATATATATATATATATAACCCTCACGGGCGTTCAATGGAAATTGCCTGGTGCCATGGGTGCCGGGGGGGGGGGGGGGGTAGCTGACATCACTGGATGTCAGCAGCCCTCCCAGTTCCTCCCGAATGTGCACGCATATATAAGTGACCTAAGAGTCACTTTATATATGCGCGAGACCATCGAAAGATGTGGGAGGTTCCCCCTGGCCTGTGAATGGATGTCTATGTAAAACATCCAATCGCATGTCTTGCGTGCAAACCCGTGGTGTGAGAGGTGGTGCGAACCTGTGGTGCGGGTGGTGTGAACCCATGTTTTGCTTAAATTGGTTTAGTTGAGGCACTAAGCGACAGTCCTCATTAGTGTCTGTTACCATTTAAGTGCTGTTTGCCGAATTGAATATGATTCATTGTACTAAAACTGCATATACAGTAACTACAGCTGGCAGAAGTAGAGTAAGACTCACAGGGGCAGGTTTGTAGATATCTTCTCTATTATGGATAACGTCAAACAATGTTTGGATAAGGCAAAGAAAACAGAGAGTGTGGCGGAAGATTCTTGCCGTATCTATCATCACTGGCTTTATGGGGTCTACTGCCATGAAACTCTTCCCAAGGAGCACCGTAATATCATTAAGGACCTTAATTCGGTGTGTCATGTTTTGTGGAATCCAAGGTCTTTGACGTCCGATTATTGATGAACTGCGCATGCATATAAGCTGCAATGCACATGCATGATGCCCGCAGCGATAATCTCCTGCAACTTTTTGTGATCTCTGCCCATTCGCACAATGATTGACAGAAAGTAGATGTCTGGGGTGGGTATTGGACGATTAGTGGGAGTGCTAAGAAAAATACAGGACTGTCCGGGAGTGTCAGGAAAAATGCAGGCGTGCCTAGGAAAACGTTTTCCATCGCACCGGCGAGTAAGTATCTGGCTACGCAGCACCTGCAATGACTTATGCCCAGTGTAAAAATCATTCCATGGGGAGCAGCTTGTGACTGGATTTGAACTAATTCGCAGGGGTGCAAATGGCTTGGCAGCTGTAGACATCCATTTACACAGCGAGCACATTAATTGGCAAGTCGGGATTAACCTTTAGCAGGGCGGCACCTTCACTGAACGCTAGCCACTGCACGTTCGCAAATCATGCAAACAGGTCTGAATCAGGCCCTTTGTCTGAAGACTATGATGTACAGGTGTGTGCAATCACTTATGTCAGAGACTGGATGGATCTTAAACAATTATTATATAGATATTCGTTAAACACCTTAAGGGAATATCAAAAATTTGATTTACAGAATTTTTATGGCATTGGCGTGATCAGATCTTTGCCATTTAGACCTGTTCCCACATTCTCCGCTTTTACGAGAAACTCTCCATTTCACTCACTCAGTATGCTCAGACATCTTAGAAGTAAATGTATAAATGAGAGTAAGTAATTGAACGCGGTTTGATTAATGGAATTGCCTCTGCGAACGAATAGAAAAATCACTATCACAAATTTCAAAGTTGCTTAACATAGATAGACAGCCTTAAAAAGTCTTTGAACACACACTGAAAAATAGATCTAATTTATGGGACCACAATAAATCAGCTACTGTCCTCTACAGGCGTTTTCCACATCCCAGCCAGGATACATCAATAAGTCATATTTTAAAATCTACAATGATACGGTATAAGACGGTGCTTACAGTATTTCAAGTAAAGTAACATACAAACTATGGATCAAGTCTAAAAAATCCTTACTTTCCTGATTATCAAACAAAAATAAAATTTAATACAATTTTACAGTAAAGTTTTCACTGCAAAAGAAATTCAGTGGTGTTTGCTGTCCAGATGCGTGGTGTTGGCTGCCCAAATGCGGTAGTGTTTGTTGTCAGTATGCAGTGGTGTTGGCTGTCCGAATGCGGTGATGTTGACTGTCTGGATACGGTGGTGTTGTTTGTCCGAATGCGGTGGTGTTGGCTGTCCAAATACGGTGGTGTTGGCTGTCCAAATGTGGTAGTATTTGTTGTTCGGATGCATGCAGTTGGCTGCCCGAATGCGGTGGTGTTGACTGCCTGAATGCGGTGGTGTTGGCTGCCCGAATGCGGTGGTGTTGGCTGTCCGGATGTGGTGGTGTTAGCTGCCAGAAAGTGGTGGTTTTGGCTGTCCGAATGGGATGATTTTGGTTGCCCGGATGCGGTGGTGTTGGTTGTCCAGATGGAGTGGTGTTGGTTGTCAGGATGGGGTGGTGTTGGTTGTCCGGATGCAATGATGTTGGTTGTCCAGATTGGAGCCCAAGACAGTGTGTAGAAAAAAGTATAATAATCGAAAACCTAGATAAAGTCAATTGTTACTTAAGTAACTAAATTAAAAATCTAGGATAGTTTTTAAGTATGTTGTGGATCAGGTAGTCATGGTAAACTGTCACATAACGTGTCAAGAAGTAGGCAAGGGGGGGAAATTTACATTAAAATTCGTATTTTAACCGATGTCATTCTTATTCATATTTTTTGCACATCGAATGGCTTTGCACATATTTATGTTGTAAAATTGATGACTGTGTACCTATAATTTAAGTAGTAGTCATATTTGGGTCATTCATAATTTCTGACATTCACATTCATTCGTATACTATACAATCGTAATTAATACGATTCATAAAAAAAATTTCATCTATATCTCAATCAATCTATCTATCTATCTAGATATAAAGAAATTGTATATATATAATATAAAGAAACTCTCTGCACAAGTAACATCTGCCCCACCTGCAGTGCACATGGTTTTGTCCATCTAAGAAGGACTTTGTCAGAAAGAGTGAACAAAAATAACCCCCTAAATGAGAATATCTTCTTTCTCTAGATTCAGCTTTGAATTGTATCATGCATTTGCTTTTATTTGCAGAAAGTAAAAAAAAGACTTTGTTAGTTGCTGTATTGTGTGTGCGAAGAAATCCAAAATGTCAACATAATTGTAATTCATACTGTAACTTAATGTCACAGGAAATGCAGTTGGGAGAGTGGAGCGATGTTATGTCAGGGCTTAAAGTACCTGTAGGTTAAACAGGGCCAAAAGCAATAAGTTAAGTACATAGCTACACGTATAGGGGGTAATTCAGACCAGCCCACTAGGCTGCGTATACTCGCTGCCTAGTGAGCAGTTAAATGCAGCCTAGCTACACCCAAGCCAACCTAATCCCCATGACACAATGCAATCTTAACATCAGTGCGGGCCCCATGCCAAGAAAATTCATCCCCTCCCCCCCCCCCCACAACACACAGACACACCATCTATGTGCAGCAGTGGGTCTGGGCAGTGGCGTCCTGGCAGCGGGGATCCGGGCACGGTATCCGGGCAGCCGCGTCCAGGCAGCGGGGATCCGGGCACGTGTATCCAGGCAGCAGCGTCCAGGCAGCGTGGATCCGGGCAGTGGTGGCTGGAAGTTTGTAGAGATATTTGCCGTTGGTGGGGTTCGCACATTACAGCAACTATGCACCTGCGCAGACCCCCGCCATCAGACTCGGACCTGTGTGAACAGCTCTGTATCGGCACCGTAGTTAGGTAGGAGTCCAAATCTAGTAACCGATAGGATAGCTTCAATCTAAAGTGAGGAACGTGGCCAAGAAGTCCAGGAAATCCTATAAACGAAAAAAGGACTTGGGGAGCATTCAAATGTGCAACAATCAGATGATCCAGCTGTGGACAGTAAGGGGTTTATTTCCTAAGATGGAAGTTCTGTTGAAGATGGGGCGTTTTTCATAGCAACCATTCAAATTATATCTATTACCTTCTAGAAAGTGCTTAATAGATAAGTAGAATCTGATTGGTTGCTATAGAAAACATCCCTTCTTCAATAGTACTCCCATTTTTGTAAATTTAGTAAATTATCCTGAAGTGTCCAGCATTGGTTCAATAGAAACAGAAGGGCAGATATACAAAGCCTGTGAAGTGATTATGGAGAAAAAGTGCAAGGTGATAACGCACCAGCCAACAATCTTATCACCTTGCACTCTGGCCCTTATTCTGGTTCACTCGCAAAGGCAAATTTCTTCTCAAATGGACAAAACCATGTACACTGCAGGTGGTGGGGGGGGGGGGGGGTTCTATGCAGAAGTAACTTGTGCAGAGAAAATTAGATTTGGGTGAGTTCATTTGTTTCTGTGCAGGGAAAATACTGACTGCTTTATATTTACACTGCAATATAGAGATCACGTTGAAGTAAAACCCCACCCAAATCTAACTCTCTCTGCACATGTTACATCTACCCTACCTGCAGTGCACATGGTTTTGTCCATTTGAGAAGGAAATTGCTTTTGTGAGGGAACCAGAATAAGGGTCTTTAACTCCACTTAATTTCTTTATCACTTCAAAAGGCTTAATACATCTGCCCAGAGATTCTTGTGGAAGTGGGGACCACCGCTAACTTCAGGCAGTCCTGTCATTTAAGTGGTGCTGAAGTAGCAGCAGTTACTGGTAACTGAGGGGTAGATTAATTAAACTCGGTGAAGTGATAAAGTGTCTGGTTTGTATCACCGGCCAATCAGCTACTACCTGTCATTTTTCAAACCAAGCCTGTAACTTCACAGTTAAAAGCTGATTGGCCGCTGATAAAGTACCAGCCACATTATCACTTCACCAAGCTTAATAAATCTTCCCCTTAGGCTCTGAAAACGTGGTTGGATGCAACTGGCATTGTGGAGTACACTCCTTTGTGTCCAGACCATTTGATGGGGGAACCTAAAAGATGGAGGACCTGTAACTGGCTTAGCAAGTTGGACTGCACAGCCAGGGGGCTACCCTCAACATGTAAGCATTTTGCTATATACCAGGGGGGACCTGGCATGTCGGGACGACCTTGCCCTTTGCTAGGCAGCCTCCCGCATGATGCTGCTAGGTGTTGTAGTTATACAGGGGTGGGGTCCTGGGGTGCACACCAATTGAGATGTGCGACCATGCGGAGACCTTTCAGTAGAACTGCATACAAAGTCAAAGGTGCAGGTGCACAAATCAAACTCCCAATTTAATGAATATTGCAATAAAATGTAGCATTTTTAGCGAGGTTCTTCGCTTATTTATGGCCATAAGTAACGTCTTGCCCACCGTGTCCAGGTGACTTCATTAGTCGGGCAAGTCCCTAACATTTTGGGGGGTACAAATCTAGGGCACAGGGCACCCCAAAAAGATGCAGCCGAGTGACCCCAGGCAAACACAAGACTGAAAGAAATATATAGTGAAACAAAGTGAGGATAAGTTAGTGAGAGAAGCTGCTAAAAATAGCAGGGGTAAGTAAGTGAGAGGTAACAAAATGAGAGATAAAGTAGTGAGAGGTATAGTAGTGAGGTGAATGTGAAAAATTAATTACATTGAAATAAAACACACAATAGGGATAAAACTGAATATGAAAATAAGTGTTAATTTGTGTTGCTCCTGAGGCCAAACAACCACATCAGTCCAGGGGGGCCCACAACCCAGAAATGCACCCCCCCATCTGATAATCCATTATACATTTGTGCAGGTCTCACCTTGCTCTGCATGCAGTCTAAGAAATGTCAGGAACCTAATTCAAATGTAGGACAGGTGGGCGTGGGTGCTACCACCAGGCACAGAAGGGGTCTCTGGCCTTCTATTGTAAATGTAAATACACGGCATTAGATATACAGGGGTATATACAGGGGTATAGTTATAGTGTTGTAGTTATACAGCCTCTACTGAATCAGGCCCATAGTAATCAGGTGCTGGTAGTACTGTCTTCCTGCCTTACATGCCCATAACCAGAAGCAGGGGATGTTCTGTGGCCAGAAAATTGGCGGAGAGTAAGTACAATAAAGGATACTTACGTTAAACCAGACAGACACCTGAGTAATGCACAACTGATGTGGCTTAATTGGCAGCAATGCAAGTACACAATGTGCCGAGATCACATCCTGTGCGCTATATCTGTGTGAGCATGGCACTTAGTATGCCGTATACCCTAACACAATATTCAATAAATCCATAGAACATTTTTACTTTGGTTCATGTTGTCACTAAAGTATCACTAAAGGTTGATATCATCATAGCTAATGTTAAGCATTTTAGCTATGATAATGAGGAACACTTGAAAGACGCCAAGGACATCTGTTGCCAACTCATCCCTTTAATTACTGACATATAAATTATGCAGGTTTTATGGCTGATGGAAGCCAGTTTATATATTGCCTGGTTTTTAATAAGCCACACAACCTGCATAATATACACAAGTCAATAATTGAAGGGATGATCTGACAACCCTGCCAAAGAATAGTCTAAATAAGTCGTATCATTTTGGGTAGGGAGCTTACTATAAATCCACTAAAAAAATATATTCGGAAGTATCCACCTGCTACTAAAATATGTCACCTGACTGCTGAAAGGTGACAATAATGTTATTAGCCACTCCCAAGTGCAGCAATGTGCTACTGTATGTAACCTTTGACATAGTTAAAGGACTATGTACAATTAGCAAGTCATTTATTTACAGTCACCATTTTAATCGAGGTGTCAATTAAATTTAAATGCTAATGAAATCTCAGGTTAAAGATTTCCTGTGGATCAAGGCTTGATTATCTTGGTGAACTATCGGATGCAATCTAACACTTGGATGCTTGACATTGCACCTTCTGTTTTTATCACACACATGGCGTTCCCTCTTTGCATGCACGGAAGTCAATGTGTACATTCTCCCAGAGTTATGGGCCCACAAAGCCCTATTTCTATGCTTGGGGCTGTATTTATTTAGTAGCGATTACTTACCGCAGGCTAATTAATCTGCTGGAGTTATTTAATTATAGCCCATGGCGGTCCGCAGACAGTCAGGGCCGGTGCAAGGCACCAGAGCGCCCCAGGCGAGTCGGGTGGGGGTGCTCCGGCGCCGGCGTCCCTGCAGTGCTGGAGCGGGCAGGGGTGTCCGTGCCGCAGGGGTACCTTCGGCGCTGTCATTGTGTATAAAGCTGGCGGCAGCCGGCGGGGTCCCTGGAGTGAATAGAAAATAACTAGCGCTATGCGCGCGGCGCGGGAAGCGCTAGTTATTTTCTATTCACTGCAGGGACCCCGCCGGCCGCCGCCAGCTTATACACAATGACAAAGCCGCAGGTACCCCCGCGGCACGGACACCCCTGCCCGCTCCAGCACTGCAGGGACGCCGGCGCCGCAAGTTTTTTACACAGTTCGCTAACCCTCCATGCTGGGGGTGAGGGGCGAACTGCCGCCCTCCAGGTGCCGGCGCCCTAGGCAAATGCCTAGAGCTGCCTAGTGGTGGCGCCGGGCCTGCAGACAGTAGTGAACACAGATTTCTTTTTGAGCCTGAAGAAGCTTGAACAGAAATCTGTCTTAAATGGCCTGACCACAGGTGCCACAAAGATGTAATTCCATAGCTACACATAACACGTTAGCAGCTAAATTTCGGCATGAGAGAAAGGGGTTGTAATTGAATAGCACCAGTTTAAATCCGAAGGCTACCACCCTTTCACTGGCACAGAAAGTTACTGTGACTAATTGAATTTGCCCCTTGATGTGCTACTGGTCATCATTAATGTGTACTTGCACTCTACCCAAAATGGTACACATGGAGGCAGGCATAATTACTGTTTAACAAGAAAAACAAGGGATACAAGTGATAGCACTAGATTATACATGTATATACAGTATATGGCACAAAATAAATCAAGAACTCCCCTTACCTTCCTCAGCACAATTTTTTGGAATGGTTCTCAAGGTTTTCTCAAGATCCTATATAGTCCAGAATCTATAAAACAAAAACTATACAACAATAGTGTTATACCTCCAGATCAACTAAATCAAGATCCACCATTTACTGTCCAGTTACACCTCCTCTGTCACAACTGCTTCTTGTATAGACCTGAGTGTGTATTGCTCGTACTTACATATACATAGTTATGGACAATGTTCAGTGACAGGGCTGGATTAAGGTATTTGTGTGCCCTGGACAACAAACTTGTAAGGGACCCCCATCAATATATATTATATCATGTAGGTTATAAAAATAAAGTCTAC
Organism: Crinia signifera; assembly: GCF_055691185.1. Taxonomy (NCBI): domain Eukaryota; kingdom Metazoa; phylum Chordata; class Amphibia; order Anura; family Myobatrachidae; genus Crinia; species Crinia signifera. The sequence goes on from NC_139227.1 coordinate 11,897,589, forward strand.
TTAATGCTTTTCTCTATTGATTGATGCTCTGCAGATGGGCGCTCATTCAACTCATCATGAGTATCTCAATAAACAGAGTCATTGTTTGTATTTTTATAGCATTGTCCAGGTTGTGATTCTTCAGTACAGTCATTGTTATCATTTGTTAGCCATTGGTGTCATTAGTTAGCAGTACAACTTCGTCCATTTTGCAGGATTGTTGTTGATAAAATTATTGTTGACGTTTTTGTGTGCTAGTAGTAGTAGTACGTTTATTTATAAGGCGCCACAAAGTGTCCGCGGCGCCGTACATAGCAAACAAAAAACAAATGACAAGGTAACGTACAGGGTGTGTTGATAAAATACAGCATAAATAGGGGTATAGCTGGTAGAACTAAAATCAGCATCAGTTCTGAAGTAGGTGTGGAAATTGTCGAGGAGACTGAAGATGAAGTAGAGGAAGGGAAGAACAGGGCAGGAGCACAGGTGAGGTAAAGCGGTAGGGTGAGTACGTGAATAAGGAGGGCCCTACTCATAAGAGTTAGCAGACTAAAAGGAGGTGGGTGGACGAACAAAAACAATAGGATACTGTAAGTAGGAACGGATGGAGGGGTAGGGTAGGCAGGATAGGAGGAGCAAAAGAGGTTTGGAGGAGGAGGGATAGGCCAGTCGGAAGAAGTGGGTTTTGAGGGAGCGCTTGAAGGAGGTAAGGGAATCAGAAAGCCTGATGGGTGGCGGGAGGTTGTTCCAGTGCAGGGGAGCAGCGCGAGAGAAGTCTTGGACACGGGAGTGGGAGGAGGTGCTATCACTGTTGCCATTTCTTTTGTGTTATTTTGCAGCATAATCATTCTTCTGTGACGTCACGGTTTCCATGCATCAGTAGTGTTATTAGTATCATGTTGCAGCAGCCAGGGCCGCCGAGAGAAATCCTGGGCCCCGGTACAACAACTTCCTGGGGCCCCCACGGACGGAGATCCCCGCACACTCTGCGGACCCACCGTTACGCCACTGCTTCCAAGGTGGATACAGGGACAAAAATGTACACCGTAATGCCTATTACACATGTCACACATCCATTACATATTATACCACATTCCATAATGCTCATTACATGTTATGCCACACACTGTAGTGGGCAGTACACAGTATGCAATACACCGTAATACCTATTACATATTTTACCACATGCCATAATACCCATTACATGTTATTCCACACACCGTAATGCTCATTGCATATTAGGGGGTCAACATGCTCGTTGCCATGGAATTAACCTGCTCTGCCAGCGGTTAACATTCCCTACCAGGGGTTAGCATTCTCTGCCAGGGGTTAACATGCTCTTTGCCATGGGATTAACGTGATCTGCCAGGGGTTGACATGCTCGTTGCCATGGAGTTACATGCTCTGCCATAGGTTACATTCTTTGCCAGGGGTTACATTCTGACTTCCAGAGTTGTATCTCAGCCCCAGCAGCATGCAGGGAGGCAGCAGACACAGAACAACTAGCCACCCACCTTCCACCTTGGAACACAGTGACCTGGACATGGGTGGAGAAACAGGTCTGGGACTGCTAGACTGGAGATATGGTACTGGCACCTGCTGATGCTAGTGGCACTTGGGATGGGAATGTGGGGAGCGGGGCGGGCTGGATTCTGCGGAGTGGGTGGTACTCCAGCAGGAGGTGGCCTCTCTCTGACCCAGTTCCTCCCGGCACCCAGGGACTACCTACCCTAAGTATCCTCCTGTCGCCGAGCCACGGTAAACTCCCAAGTCACGTGGCTGGCTCTCAGCAGGCCCTGGAGTCGGAGAGCAGAACGACAAAGAAGGACCTCTGTGATGCTGCTGCCTCCACACTGGCCCACATCCGCACTCCCTATGCTGCTGCTGAACAGCTGACACCAGCGCACTCAGACCCGGCGCACTCGCCACCAAATTAAAAAAAACTTTGTGTCCAAACCAGGGCCCCCCTGACAGGCTCGGGCCCGGGTAAACTGTACCTGCCCCCCCCCCCCCCTCTCGGCACCCCTGGCAGCAGCATCACTGCTTCCATTCTTTCTCATCCTCAGTGATATCGATATCCCTTTTCAGCAGCTGTACTTTTATACAGTATTCTTCAGCATGAGCTTATTCCTCAGCAATGTTATTTGCTTCTTCAGCAGCATCCCTGATTACCTTGTTTCACAGTGTTATATCCAGTGGTGTATCAATAATGGATGCAGGACAGGGCCGGACTGGCCATCTGACACTTCTGGCAAATGCCAGAGGGGCTGATGGGCAGGTGGGCCAATTTCTTGTACTCCTGCCTCCTGATTTTGTTTGGTGAAGCAGTGAAGATGTTTCCCTATTTAATATACAAAGAGAAAGATATTGATTGTAAGAGAGACAAATGGATTACACCGCTTGTGGTAGACCAAGTGATAAGACTGTCCAATGATGGTTAGGGGTGTGTAGTTATGTGGTATGTTGAAGCTTTGTGGGCTGTGACAATGCTTTATTTGTTCATGTCTTCCCACATTCAGGATGGAGCATTAAGATGCAAATTGTAATTATTTTGGAGGCAAGCCCAGCACTCCCCAAGCAGCTGGGCAGTCTCCGGCTCCTCTCCTTGCCCTGTAAAATGACATGGGCATAGCATGTATTCAGTGATCCCTGGGTAAATTGCAAAGCAGCAGTGATCACAAGCCCTCCCAACTGTCCATCCCCCGGTGTGACACTGTGGTCTGTGGTGGGAAAGTGTCCAAATAGTTGGATTGTCCCACTGTAATCCGGACAGTTGGAAGGTATGGGCTATACAACCCCCTTAGGTCTAATATTGAACACATTGGTAGCATTGCATCATTGAATCTCCAAGGTTTATGAAGTTAAATTGGTAAATATATTAAAACTCTATCAATGAGCAGGTATGGTATGAGTTTCCGACAGTTGGGGTTGCTACATCTGAATCCCGACTGTCAGGAGCCCAACAGGGGGGGGGGAAGTGCATTCAAGCCCCTTGTGGGCTCATTGCGCTCACCACCTATACTATTCTGCCTTTGTGGGGGTTGTGGACACCCATGAGGGAAAATAACCATGTAAGTCACAATTCCAACTGTCGTCCTACTGACAGTCGGCAGTAGCGCACGCAGGGGGGGTTTCTTAGTACCCAGAAACGCCCCCAGGAGTCTAAGGGCCCTCAGATGAAAGCTGAGGGCCCCCTCTTTCCATGGGTATAAGAATTGTAAAAATTGGCCCTTGGGAACCGGAGATATCTGACTTCAAAGCAGTGGTCCGCATCCAAGCCTGTTAATTGTTATTCCCAGTCAGATATTTCAGGTTCTGTCTAATTTAGAGTTTTTCTGAGGGTATATTCCGAAAGCTGGGACTCTCCCCCTTTGATGGACACTAGCAGCTTGTCTCTACTGTTCCCAAAACCAGAGATATCAGCCTTCCAGCAGCTGGTTACTGCTCCAGCTCCACACACCTGGTATGTAGTTTTATATACTCGTGGGCAGATTGCTCTGCCTCCTGAACTCTGATCCCCTAGTCCCCAGTACCATTTGGTAGGTGGGGTTCTCTAGTTTTTAATGTCATTAAAATCTAAGAAATCTATTTCTGGAAACTGGAGATATCTGCAGTCAAGCAAGCTGTGCTCCCACCAGAAAATTATGAATAATAAGCCCACTCCACTATACACCCCTCCTCTGCATATTAAATATCCTCTACCACCCTGGAAGTTATGTATCAGGGCCCCTTCATTCATCCCAATGCCCCCTTCTCCCACCTCATCTCCCACCATCTGTGCAGTAAAGGGGTGATTAGTGGAAATTACTGATCCAGGCCCTACATGCTGAGCGGTTGATATAATACCCCTTACCACCCGGGGGACATCAAAGATTCCCCCACCCCTACCGCTGGAGGATCGGTAGGGGCCCCAATACATTGCTATGCCCAGGGGTCATACACTGCTGTTGACGCCCCTGTATGTATGTATGTAGAGCAGACCTGACTTTGTCCCATTGTGAGCAGTACTATGATGTCTTGTATCCTGTCTCCTGTTAATTGGCTTGCATGCTGATAAGTATTTGGATGACTTGATCTTCTTTATTGGACTGTATGTACTGCCCATGGATATTTTTCACGTTTTTCTTATGAAGCAAAATCTTTTTTTCAAATTGGTGTGCTAATTACCCATCTATATATATATATATATATATATATATATATATATATATATATATATATATATATATATATATATATATATATATATATATATATATATATATATATATATATATTTTATTATTATTATTATTATTATTATTATTATTATTATTATTATTATTATTATTTATATACATTTGGTCTATCTATAATACTTTAACTGACCCGGCATATACTGGGTCACCTAAGTGTCCATCTCCGTGCTTTGCTCCGCCCCTCTGGAAACCCCCTTCTGAAAATCCTGCGTTTGCCCCTGGTCGGGATTCCAATGTCGTAGAAATGAATGTCAGAATCCCGACTTTCAATGAGTCATCCGGCACCCGAATGAGCATAGCTCTTTACTTCCATAACAATATCTCAGTGCGTGCCTGTTACCATATATTCAACTCGTATGTAGATTTTAGCTGTCTGGAACACCTTTTTAGGTTCTAAAGCCAAACTAGCTTCCTGAAATTATCTCTGTTGCATTGTTAGGCTGCATACAGTGAGGCTCTTTCACACTCCTAATTGGAAAGGAGGAATAGATGTGGAAGCTTGCTTAAGTGATGTGTCGAGTCAGATAACTGAAGAGCTAAGTGATTGATCACTTGGAGGAGCCTGGACCATGTTTTCTTATTGTATTCAGCATCACAATGAAATGGGACTTTGTGACAAAGGAATACACTCTAATAGCAATCAGAATGCTAAAAAACAATGGCCAGACGTATACTGTTGCTGGGATGAAGGAAGAATAGACAATTTAAAGGGAAACTGCAGACATGATAGTTATGTGGAGGTCAACGGATTAGACAGGCGTGAATATTCACAATACTAAGCAGTGAACATGGATAAACTCTACTTCTACTCCACCACTAAAGGGGCGTACAAACTATGCTCATTTTAGCACTTCTGAACAATGGGCCTATTCAGATCTGTTTGCTACAGATGCAGCCCCTGTCATCTTTGGCCGGGGCTCGCCAGAGCCTCCCTTCTGGCGAGCGCCAGCGGACAGGGTCTACACTGAACAGGGACACGTGTGTGTCTCACACACATGCGCATCCCAATCCTCCATCGGCGGGGCAACGGCATCCTGCCTGTCTCGTGTGTGTGCGCCCTTGTGGCAGGAGCCGGCGGCTGGTGAAAGCATCGCCTGCCCCTGCAATGTTTAGGCCAGCTCCATCTGTAGGCTGCATATGTTAATAGACTAGTGAACAGGTAAACGCCGCCAGACCAAACGCCACAGAAATCCCATATCTAACATGCGAGGGGATGTGTACACTAACACATACCCTTGCATGCGGCCGCAAGGAGGAAAATAATTTGCATTTGCGCAATGTACCCCCGGGACTGGAGATGCCGCTGAAGAGGATCACTTAGGCCCTTATTCTGATCGGTGCGGCCGGAGCCGATTATGCGGCCAGGACCGTGCGTGCGAAACCCCGCCTTCCATACGGATCGCCAACTCCGTCCGTATGCGGTAATAAGCTGTCTGAACGGACCGCACGTGTATTTTTCACGGAATACGCCTCCTCCATCTAAGGGAACCTCCCCCATCATTCGATGGTCGCAGACCATCGAATGCAGGACCGTGTGCTCCACCAGCACCCGCAACCTCAGACCACACGGACATTTTTCCGTGCAAAAGCAGGGATCTGGGCGGGCAGCTGGCATCCGGCGATGTCATATGTCCGCCCCCTACACGTGCGTCACGGCCGCATTACCATACGTACGCCCAGCGTTTTCATGGGAACTCCCATGAAACGCGGGGCGTATGCATATGGTAATGAGCCCAAATAGCCCTTCACGCCCCTCTCCACCCCCTGTTCGGAGTTTTCACATATCATGCGGGATTTGGCCGTACGCCCCGCTCGCACATGCGCAGAGACGCCTCTGCACATGCGCAGACACAAAACATCGGCGGGCCGTACGCACGCGGATATATCCGCACCGATCAGAATAAGGGCCTAAGGCCGCCGTGGACATCGGGGGATAAGATAATCATGAAAAAAAGGGTCTGGGGGCGCGGAAACAAAAACAAAAAAAAATATTCTGAAAAACCATGTATTTCGGAATAGTTTGTTTTTCAGAATACATGGATAAGGGAGACCCGACCAGTACTAAGGTACCTTGGCTCATATGCAGAGTGACTTTGACGTCTATGCAGATTACCAATAATCCCTCAACTGCGAACACAATGGCATTGTGTATTCTGAATCAGGACTATACTATTTTTTTACTCAGTTATATAAAGAATACAAACCATCGAATTTATCATTTTAACAGTGCTTAAAACACACAAAAATATAATAATGGACATCAAGTGGCCTAAACAGCCCTGTAAACGGGTTATTGCTTGTAAATGAAGTGATACTAATAGTAAGTACAATAATCTATGATCTAATTGACCTTCTATTGTAAATTAAAAGGATAATGGAATTTATATTGTATTCCATGAGCATATAAAGGCGTAGAGTACTTGTACATTGAAAATTAATGATTTCAAATTACTAGCCACTTGTGTAGAATACAATTTCTAAAAGAAAAACTAAATTACTGGTTGTATTTTCAGCGCTCGGGTAAAACCCATTGGCGATAATATGTACACCGTAGTTATGAAAATAACTTTACATGAAAGCTCCGTGCTTAGTTCGTGTTCGGCACAAAATAAACGTTCTTTACATTTTTCAAAATCTGTTTAATTTACAGTTTTATAAATGCACAGGGTATTAGCTCCCCAAGTCTTAATAAAAATATCAAGAAGAAAGAGCTGAATTTCTTGCCGTACAGCTTCATAAACTCCATTTGTTAATTTGGTGTGTACACTTGATAAATAGTGCAAGTCTGCCTTATTTTCCCTCGATCCCCCAGAGGTCACCATTCGCATTTCTACCAAGTCCTAGAAACACTTTCTTATTGTGATTGCAATGTTCAACCTCATCAGCAGCAATGGGAATCAAACGGGCAGATTTCAAATGCAGCATGCAGATCGGGCGAAAGTTGTTCCCTGCTGTATCTCAAACAAGGTTTCTCGTCGCAGTCTGAGAAATACCAGGATGCTTCTGGCAATAAAGGGCTTGTCTGGGAGTTTGTTTAACATAATGTCTTACTATAAACCTTCTTAACCCTTCGTTGCCAGAGAATCTAATAATACGTGCAGAGCATATTGAACGGATGAGGATTTTTTTTTTTCTGTTTAAACATGCGCTGGACCTTATTTATGTGATCTACTGTATCTATTACAACCTTAAGCCGTGAGACTTCACATTAAAGACTCATACACCATACTTATCTACCCAGTGCTGGTGCAAGGCACCGGAGCGCCCCAGGCAGGGGTGGGGCGCTCCGGTGCTCACCCACTGATTCGGCCACTATACAGGGGGGTAATTGCGGCTCCGCAGCATTCTGGGGGGGTTGGCAGGGGGTGTCGGGTGATGCGCCATGTGATGCGGTGGCAGGGGACCACCGCTAAGTAACTCCAGGGGTAGGGAGGGGGATCGGGTCAGGTGATGTGGCAGCGGCCTCCTAGTCAATCCGGAGTGGGGGAGGGAGTTGTGGCCACCGCCGGTGCCACACACCTCCATGGGGGGGGGTGACCTAGTGCAAACTGGCACCCTCCAGTATCTACCCTCCCGAAATGACTGGGAGGGTCATAAAAATTGGGCCCCCCTCCCGGCTTCCCAGAAGGGTGCAATTTTGAGCTGAAGGCAGCTCACTTTTACCATTTGAGCCACCCAGTGTGTATGGCACAGTGATGAGCGACCGTGCCACCCAGTGTGTATGGCAAGGTATTACCAGCATATGAGCGACAGGGTAGACGACTTTTCATAGTGTCCTGCATAGTTTATCACTCCTACTGACCCCTCAGACACATTGCCCTGCATTCATGGCAGTTTGGGGAGGGGGCAGGGCTAAAATTATGCGAATCACATCATATTGCGTAATTTTATTCATGCCCCCTTTCCCGAAAATCGTCTCCTCTCCCAGACCTCGGATAGGGGGTCAACCCTCCCAAATACCGGCAGACTACCCCCACCCCCCCCCCCCCATCACCCCGGCGGCAGCGGTAATTACCACAAATTGAGGCTTTTCAGGGTGGGGTGGGGGAGACTTTAAAAGTAGTCAAGTATGGTCTCCTCCCCGGGCTTTTCCCAGAGAGGAGCACACAACAGTAGACAAGCATGAATAACATAATGTATTTATTTATAACTTCATTACCCAGGGTATAACATCGCCTGTATGAATGCTTTTTTGAAGGGAAAAAAAAGGTCAGACGTTCGGTAGAGTAGAGAGGCTTATGGCCGGATACTGTGACTTTAATGTTTTCTCTTTTACCTCTTATCTGCTGTTTCCAAATGTCAGTGAGATTCTGAGATTCCACCTTTTATATTATTAAATGGTGCTGTTGTCAGAGCAGCAGATAGGGGGTGTGAAAAGGTCCTCATAGATGAGACGGTACAGTACCTTGCATCTATATTATAGTGTACTATTTTTAAAAACCCTAATACTGTATGTTCTTAAGAAATGTATCATTCATAGCAAAACACATGTTAAACTTCCTGCAAATGTTCCAACAAAACAGCAATGTTCCAATACTACTGTATCACACAGGCTCAGATTTTGTTGCTTGCAACACTGACTACATTCGAGCCACTCATTCCATTTTGAATGCCACTAATAAAATCATTAAGGTGTAACCAGAAGAGGATTAGTTTATAGCATCATCTTAATAGAAGACGATACGACACAGACTGAGCGCTGTTATAGCAGGATTAGCGGACGCTGTTTTCATCACCTTTCAGTGATGATTTTTTTCCCCTAGCAAAATTTTCCATTGCTCTTCATTACAGCTTATAGAATATCCCATACCGCCCAACATTGCCAATGCAGAGATCGGGATGCCTAAGAAGGAGCATGGCCTCAACCGAAGGGGGCGTGGCCTTGTAGGGAAGCCATGTCTGTGAGGCCACACCACATAAGCTGCTGGTCGTGCCCCCAGCCCCTCAGTCTCTCTGAATAGAAGCTGTGGGAAGCTTCCTTCTTGGCCGCCCGAAAACTGGAACGAGGGTGCGTGTGTGACGCTCTCGCATCCCAGTCAGATGGAGCGCCTCTCTGCCAGCGGGGGCATTCTGGCGAGCCCCGGCGCTGACTGACTGACTATTACTGTAAAAAGGTTGAAAGTCAAGAAAAATCGACAACTATTGATATACAGTCAAAAGGTTGACATGTTGGCTCAAGCAAAGGGTCAACATTGGCTTTTCATCGTTTTTTTACCGACGTTACCATCCATTTGGGCATAGAGTTAGATTTTAATAGTGAGCCCTCGATCGCTGCTTTCTGCTTTCTGATCACCCAGATACATTCCAATTAGAGATGTGCAGGCTCTGATTTACTCTGATTTACTCTGATTTCAAAGTAGGATCTTATTGGCTATCAACTGTCAACAACTGTCATGTGATTTGGGATAGCCAATAAGATCCTGCTTTGAAATCAGAGTAAATCAGAGTAAATCAGAACCTGCACATCTCTAATTCCAATGCTTCTCCGCTCCCCTACTGGAGAGTGTCCCACCAGTACAAACTACTACTTGGACTGTTGAGCAGGTACGAGAAAGGGCATGAACTCCAAGTTGAATGAATTGTATACAATACATATAGTACTAAAGCTTTTCTGATGACTAGGATAGGTTCTGCTATGGGACACTGCAACACTGTTTTTAAATGCATTGAGGGGTGATTGTGGTCTGTTTTCCCCATTGCGAATTCGCAACAGGGACCAATGTTGACAGCCTGTGCATGCTCATAATTGCTTATGCACATGTGCAGGTCTTCACTGCAGGCGCCCGTGGAGACTTGCATAGTCTCCAATGGTGCTCGCAGTGTGGTGGAGGGCATGCCGGAGGCAGGCAGGGGGTGTCTGAGCGCACCCACTAAAACGTTGGGTGCACCAAGAAAACGCTGGGCGTCCACTTGCAAATTGAGAGACTGACATAGATTTGCAAGCGCTACAAAAATCATTCGCTGGTTTGCGACCATGAACTGATTTTGGGCCTGCACGCAAGCCGGTGAATGGATGTTTCTGCAAGTCCTCGCCTTGCTTAATGCCTTAATCCCTAATGGAGATTGAGAACTAGTAAATGTAGAGTAATAATACAAGTTCTGCTTGTCCATTAGTATGAGGCAGCGCTGAGTTTGTGTAATGCATTGAAAAGCGGTCTTCTAATTACTTTGGTGACAGTAGCGGTATTCACTTATATAGCCAATTAGCATCTGTTAGATTGTTATCACACTCACTCACTTCACTCAAGTGAAGTGAATGTGGATTAGCTGTGTCATGTGCAAAATGGTAAACAGCACAAAATGCACAGACGGCCTCAGCATTCATACAGGTCACCGTGTAACGATTATATAAAGACTGTAACCTTGACCATACCCAGTGAGCTTCAGAGAAATGGGCTTAGTGCCAGCTTGCTGAAAGCTCCCTGAAAACACCTGAAAAAATGAAACCAACTCATCCTAATTGCAGTAGCCACACTGTGTTGCATTTTACACTAAGGGCCCGATTCAGACCTGCTTGCTAGGGTGTGTTTATTCAGAGCCTAGTGAGCAGGTTGCCGCAGCCTCACTGCCCCAGTGAACGTCGCTCCCCTCCCCGCCGTCCAAATGCCCTCGCTCCACTGCGCAGCCGAAAAGAAGGCCAGGAAATCTCAGCCAATCAGCGTGCGGCAAGTGTTTTCAAACCCACAAGCGCTTCCTGCACCGCAGCATAGCGCTAGTTATTTTTTATTCACTGCAGGGACCCCACTGCCAGCTTTATACACAGTGCCACAGGTACCCCCGTGGCATGGACACCCCTGCCCGCTCCAGCACCTAAATCACTGCAGGGACGCCGACGCCGCCAGCTTTATACACAGTGCGCTAACCCTCCATGCTGGGGGCGAGGGGCGAACTGCCGCCCTCCAGTGGCCAGCGCCCTAGGCAAATGCCTAGGTCTACCTAGTGGCTGGCCCTGGGCGGGTGCTGACGTTCCCATTGTTTCTTTCGGCGCGCCCATGGTTTTTGTGGGCACTCCTGTGAAACGCCGGTTGTCCACCCCGGAATGCCCCCCTGCCTGTCAATCAGGCAGCGAGCACCCCCGGCAAATAAAAATTTGCAGAAGGGGCCCACTGCAGGGGTCTGCACACGTGCATGCACAGACCCCACCATCAACAGAATTTGCTACAATACGACCAGTCCCTAAATGCTTAAACACAGTTAAAAATTTACATGGAACATTGGGGCAGATGTATTAAGCCTGGAGAAGAGATACACCGGATATAAAGTGGAGATAAAGTGAAAGGCGACAAAGCACCAGTCAATCATCTCCCAACTGTCATTTTCAAACACAGTTCATTGGCTTGTGCTTTATCTCCTTCCACTTTATCTCCACTTTGGCCCTTATTCAGATCTGATCACAGTACAAATTTGTTCTCAAAATGGACAAAACCATGTGCACTGCAGGTGGGGCAGATGTAACATGTGCAGAGAGAGTTAGATTTGTGTGAGTTATTTTGTTTTTGTGCAGGGTAAATACTGGCTGCATTATTTTTACACTGTCATTTAGATTTCAGTTTGAACACACCCCACCCAAATCTAACCCTCTCTGCACATGTTACATCTGCCCCACCTGCAGAGCAGCATGGTTTTGTCCATTGTGAGTACAAATTTGCCCTACGATCAAGTCTGAATTAGGCCCAATATGCACTGATGGTGATGATGGTAAGAAGCTCTAGGTAGTCGCTGATTGTGTTATTGTGGATTGACCTCTGTGGCTGTCAGAACTTAAATTATTAGTGTAGCTGGTATATTAAGTTATTAGAAATATCACTTTACGGAAGAAAATTCCCTTTCTATTTTGAAATAAACAGAAAAGAGATGTTTGTGTTTAACCCGTTTGAGTGCCAACATCTACGTGAGAGATGTTCAAAATATCTGCTATAAATGCCAGCGTCGCTCACATTTGTTATATAAATGCAAATAAATAATGTTGTGTAAAAAAAGATATATATTATTAAAGGTAAGCATTACAGGTCATTATAAGGAATAAAAAGGTTTGTTTGGGAATTTTGCCACCTACTTTGACAAATTCACTCAGCACTCAAAGGGTTAATTTATTTTCACATTTTTTATTTTTATATTTAGCAATTTTTTTTAATGGTAAATAAGTCTATAGCCTTTATTGGTAACTGGCAACCCAATATTTCCAAATATGTATACGTCAATTCATTACTGTAATAATAAGGTATTGTACGCAATTAATCTGCAACTACTACAGTACTAATGCAACAAGCAACTACAGTTTTTGTATTCCTCCTTATACTGTATATGGTACTGCAGATATTTTGACACTAATGCTCCTTTCCCACTGCAGCTAAAAAACGGTAAATTGCCGATTTTCAGCGCAATTTACCGTTTTAAGGCTGCAGTGGGAAAGTGCCAGAGTTGAAATACCGTTTAAAGCTAAATGGTATTTCAACCCGTTTTTAACGTCCTACACGTTAAAATAACGTTTAAGAGGCAGTGGGAATGCCTCTTAAACGTTATTTAGCCACCAGGCAGTCCCTGTGCCTGATGAGACCTAGTAGTTCTCACTTTGTGCATGTGTAATGAGTGCACGTGCATAATAAAGAGCCGCTCATTACATATGCGCATATGTAATGAGCGACTCATTAGTATGCACATGCACTCATTACATATGCGCAAAGTGAGAACTACCAGTTCTCATCAGGCACTGGGACTGCCTGTACCCCGCATGGACCCTGCATGGACCCCCGCTGCCTCCCCACTGCCCTGCATCCCCGTACAGGTAAGTACAAGGGGAGGGGAGGTGGGGGCACAGGGCAGGTATGGGGTTGTTAGGCACTCTTTGCACTTGGGGGGGGGGGATTAGGCACTCTTTACAGGGGGGGGGGGGTTAGGCACTCTACATTTTACACGGTTCACTGCAATGGGAATGGTACTTAAATGGTATTTAAAACGGCAATCTGCTGCAGTGGGAATGCTAATACCGTTTTAAATACCATTTAAGATCACCAGTACTTTAAACTGGTCTGCAGTGGGAAAGCAGCATAACCTATATACAAAACATATTAAACCTCTAATTTCATGTTTACATTTTCTTCAAATTCAGTTTAATGACAAAACACAAAAACATTTTCAGGTCACTAAAAAATAATAATAATAAATAAAGCGATTATTGTGTAAAATGATGCCAGCATGTTGTTGATGAACATTTTCTCACAATTTTCTAGCTTTGTGATTCACAAAGTCTAATGAGAATAAATTCATTAAATTAATCCAGATAATTAGCAAAGGTAGTGGCTGTTCCTCAGATGTCTATGCTGTGACACAATCTTGGCAACTGATTTCAGCTCCGAACGCAGGGACTGTGTCCAAAATCTTCAGTAGTGGAGGAACAAATTCATCTTAATTAGTACTTCATTGGAATTAAATGCTAACCGGAATTTCTCAGCAGAGAGGCAAATAAGGTAGCAGTTTTGGTTTAATGTAAAAGTGGTAATTCTTTTCTTGTTTGAACAGGTCTTTAGTGCGTAAGTCTTCCAAGTTATCTTTTAGACTATTTTTTTTGTAAAATTCTGCAATTGTTTACACTTTTTGTTTATGGAAATACTTTTACGTCTTTATTTTTCAAAAACTGTAGTTGCACATCTTTTATTTTGTTAAAGAAACACTCAGAAAATTAGGAATAGATTATGTAGCCCAAAACAGGTGCCAGAGTGGTAGTGATCATTTAATGGGATAAATGTCTCGTTGATTTTCTGCTTGTAGCCCATGATGGTTCTCAACCTCGGTCGTCAAGAACCCCCAACAGTGTACGTTTTCCATGTCAACTGGCAGGTGCACAGCTACACGCTCGTTATTCACTGACACATTTTAAAAGATCAAAGGTGGAGCTGATTATTTCACCTGTGATTCTGTGTGGAGACCTGGAGACCGTGCACTGTTGGGGGTCCTTGAGGACCGAGGTTGAGACGCAATGGTGTAAGCAAAACTAAGCCACCATAATTGGCCATGTTTTAATTGAACCTGCCACTAAGGCCAAATGTTCTAGTCCATAATTTGTTGTAGCCGACAAGATAGTCACTCCTTACATTTAAAATCGGCAATTAGCTTAACCCTTTGAGAACCAAGGAAATTTGTCAAAATAGGTGTGAAAATTACCAAGCAAACTTTTCTATTAAACCTTTGAGTGCCAAATTTGCTGTGAGAAATCCTCAAAATATCCGTTAAAAATACCACACACTGAACAATATCACCCACCAAAAGTTAGTTATTTCCATTAGTAGGGGTGGAGTTGGAACCAAAAGTGGCCCTGGTAAATTTCTAGAAGTTGCCTCCCATGGGCAGCACCAAATACAATTAGGCAGGACCAGCACCAAAAAAGCTGGGATCAATACATTACTATATTTGTGTGGACGCCATTGGTTTCAATATGTTTGGCAGTCTAATTGCCATGAAGACCTTTAAGCTGCTGTGACAAACCACAAACCTCCACATATCACATAATACCCCTCTCCCCACACTGAGACTGATAACAGACCCCAAACCTCCATGAAGCAGAAAAACAACTCATTGCCATAATCCCCTGAATATCACAAATATCCCTGTCCCTCCCCCAGTGCAGTTCAGAAACACCCCAGAAATTGTTTCTAGCTACTAGAGTAATCCCAGAGGACTGGAAAACAGCAAATGTAGTCCCACTGCACAAAAGTGGAACTAAGGAAGATGTAAGCAACTACTGACCAGTGAGCCTTACATCAGTAGTAGGCAAATTGATGGATGCATTTTAAACACAGTTGTAGAATATCTCAAAAACAGCAACTTACAGGATCCAAAACAGCATGGGTTTACCTTCAAATTCTGTGTTTCTATGTTTCTATTGTTACACCCACAGATGTCACAAATGATAAATTGGTGCCAAAATTAGTGAGTATTTGCAATGTTGGGTACTCTGCTCTGTTAACAGGCAACGGTTGCTTGTGTGGAGGTAGGAAGGGGACATTGCCAAAACTCTGCGTTGGCCTCCCAGGAAGGTTCCCATAAGGTCCATGGCCAATCCACCCCTGTACATTAGGAAAAGTGAACTTTAGGAGCTTGCAGTAAAGTGGATCTGAGTGGTTCCTATGGGCAGTGACTGATGCCGAGATTAACACAAATCTGTCGTTATTGAACCCACATTCTACACAAGGAACTTAGGGCCTAATTCAAACCCATTCAGGGAACTGTGAATTTACAGCCTTTCCGAACATTGATAGACCATGCATGCACAAAATACAGTAGACTTCACTGGCTGTTCGCTGGGTGACTGACAGGCAGGGGGTGTTCCAGGATGGGTGTGCCTATGCGTTTCACACACGTGCCCACAAAAACAGTGGGTGCATGCATAGAAACGCTGGGTGTGCCCCAGCAAATGTAGGTGAACCTCTGCCTGTTCGGGTCGAATTGTGTTGATACATGCCTCCTGGGACACGCGGCGGCTTGCAAGCACCGGGCACAGTAGGAGAAAACCTTTCATGGTACGGAACTTCTCCTCTGTGCGGCCACTTTCAAAAAGATATACATATCCGTTCGCATCCCTGCACAGGGATGCCTTCAACAAGGGGTGTGGAGAAGCATGGGTTCGTCAGGCCAATGTTAACCTGCTCACTAGAGGGCAAAAACACACAGCCTAGCGAGCAGGTCTGAATGGAACCCTAAATACATATTTTCACTAATACACAGGGGGCGAAATGTAATAGGGTGCGATTTTTTAGACATGTGCGATTTTTGGTCAAAAACGGCCGAAATCGCACATTTTCCGAAAATCGCACATTTAATAGGTTGAAAATCGCGGTAAAAAATCGCACTTTTTACCGCGAAATCGCACTTTTAGAAGTGCGATTTTTAGTCACATTTCAATTCGCATCCAGATGTTTTCCCATTATAAAGTATACAACTCGCAAATGTAATAGGGTGCGATTTTTGGTCAATGTTACCAAAAATCGCAAAAAAAATAGACCAGGTTCTGACAGGCGAATTTGACAGAACCATGCACAGATCATTGAGATCTGTGCATGGTTCTGTTAATAAAAATGTGTAAAAGTGTTTTTATAAAAAAAAAAACGGCGTGGGGTCCCCCCTCCTAAGCATAACCAGCCCCGGGCTCATTGAGCCGGACCTGGTTCCAAAAATACGGGGGAACAAAAAGCATAGGGGTCCCCCGTATTTCTGAAACCAGCCCCGGACTCTTGGACCGGTCCTGGTTCCAAAAATACGGGGGACAAAAAATCTGGGGGTCCCCCGTATTTTGAAACCAGCACCGGGCTCCAACAGCCCGCGGTGTCATGCCACAGCCGGGGGACACTTTTTATACAAGGTCCCCCGGTCAAAACATGAGCACCGTGGCTGGTCAGCCTTGGACGGGGTACCTGGAGGAGTGGGGACCCCCCCAATAAAGGGGTCCCCCCCCCCCAGGCTTCACCCGTCCAGGGCTGAAGCCCGGGGCTGTCACCGGCGTCCGTGGCCAGTGGACGCCGGCCTGATAGGGTTAAATCCATCATACATATCATTACATTGCTTTTTACCGGCGAACTACAAGTGCCAGCAGACCTCCCCCGCATGCTGGGACTTGGAGAACCACAAGTCCCAGCATGCAGGGCATTAATGGGCCCGCTGGGACTTGTAGTCCACCTGTAAAAAGAATGTTTATAAAAAACACACACACAGAGAAGTACAAGTTTATTACACACACACACCTCAATTTTACACCAGCGTTACTTACCATTCCTGGATCCAGCGCTGGTCTGGCTGCTTTACAGCCGGCTCCCCCCGCACTGACAGGCAGCGGGGAGAATCGTCTTTCTCCGTTGCCTGTCACCGGCTTTCTCCGTAGCTTCTGTAGCTCTGTCCCAGTGCTACAGAGGCTGATAGCGTGATTGGCTGAGCTACAGTATGCGTCTCCATGGAGACGCATAGCTCAGCCAATCAGGACTGAGCTATGCGTCTCCATGGAGACGCATACTGTAGCTCAGCCAATCACGCTCTCAGCCTCTGTAGCACTGGGACAGAGCTACAGAAGCTACGGAGAAAGCCGGTGACAGGCAACGGAGAAAGACGATTCTCCCCGCTGCCTGTCAGTGCGGGGGGAGCCGGCTGTAAAGCAGCCAGACCAGCGCTGGATCCAGGAATGGTAAGTAACGCTGGTGTAAAATTGAGGTGTGTGTGTGTAATAAACTTGTACTTCTCTGTGTGTGTGTTTTTTATAAACATTCTTTTTACAGGTGGACTACAAGTCCCAGCGGGCCCATTAATGCCCTGCATGCTGGGACTTGTGGTTCTCCAAGTCCCAGCATGCGGGGGAGGTCTGCTGGCACTTGTAGTTCGCCGGTAAAAAGCAATGTAATGATATGTATGATGGATTTAACCCTATCAGGCCGGCGTCCACTGGCCACGGACGCCGGTGACAGCCCCGGGCTTCAGCCCTGGACGGGTGAAGCCTGGGGGGGGGGACCCCTTTATTGGGGGGGTCCCCACTCCTCCAGGTACCCCGTCCAAGGCTGACCAGCCACGGTGCTCATGTTTTGGCCGGGGGACCTTGTATAAAAAGTGTCCCCCGGCTGTGGCATGACACCGCGGGCTGTTGGAGCCCGGTGCTGGTTTCAAAATACAGGGGACCCCCAGATTTTTTGTCCCCCGTATTTTTGGAACCAGGACCGGTCCAAGAGTCCGGGGCTGGTTTCAGAAATACGGGGGACCCCTATGCTTTTTGTTCCCCCGTATTTTTGGAACCAGGTCCGGCTCAATGAGCCCGGGGCTGGTTATGCTTAGGAGGGGGGACCCCACGCCGTTTTTTTTTTAACTTTTTTTTTTTTTGCACAAAAGCGCATTTATAAAAATGCGCACATTTTCATGACTGAAAATGCGCACATTTTCATGACTAAAAATCGCGGCAAATCGCGGCAAATCGCATTTTTTTGCCGCTAATTCGCATCTCATTACATATGCGAATTCGCGGCAAAAAACGCGATTTTTAAAGGTGCGATTTGGTGCGATTTTTTTTTAGTCTAAAAAATCGCACCCTATTACATTTCGCCCAGGGTGTTGACATCGCTGTGCCCAGACCATTCCTGCATTTATGCTTGGTTTGATGCCCATAATCCTTACCGGCAAACACTTGCAATAACATTATTCTTAATGAAAACACATGATATTCCGACAAAACAAATGCGCATGATCCCCATAGGGTATAGAATGTAGCTTTGCTCTTTTTATGGGGTTATCACAGATTTGGAGGAATGAGTACAAATAAAATTAAGAATAATTTGATTAAATAGGGGTTAAATAATGTGTAAAATACTCCAAATTACAAAATATTATTATTGATTAAATCAGTTCTCTGACAGAATAGAACAAGCTCATTGTTCTGATGGTTGTGACGGTCAAAAGTGCAATCCATTACAATGTTAAAGGGACATCCATTAAAGATTCTACAAGTTCCCATGAAGTGCTCTTATGAGGTGAACTCAACATTTTTGATGGTCACGGTGTGATCACTGTTAATAGCAGATACCGTCCTTCATCCATTCCATCCAACCTTGACCAACATAATGCATAATACATT
Source organism: Crinia signifera (assembly GCF_055691185.1). Taxonomy (NCBI): domain Eukaryota; kingdom Metazoa; phylum Chordata; class Amphibia; order Anura; family Myobatrachidae; genus Crinia; species Crinia signifera. Next base: position 11,916,405 of record NC_139227.1, read on the forward strand.
TTTGCGTATTGGAACAATATAAGAGACTTCCCACCCATTACTGCTTACTTTACACCTGGTTTGGACCATTGTGTTCTCTTGTGAACTGTTATAAATCAGTTTCTCTTCTCTAGAAGACCAGGGCTGGGCAATTGCGGCCCTCCAGATGTTGATGAAGTACACATTCCAGCATGCCTTGCATCAGTTTCAGCATGGCCACATAGCAAAACTAATGCAAAGCATCCTGGGATGTGTAGTTCATCAACATCCGGAGGGCCACAATTGCCCAGCCCTGCTCTAGACCATAAAATGAGCCTAAGACTGCACAGCTCAACTATATGTAGTAAAAGGTACTTAATGAGACGTATAGTGCCACACACACACACACAAACAAAACAATGAAGGTGCACTATTGCATCATTACTAATTATAACTACAATAAATGATGCAATACATTTCTGGGGTTCCAAGTCTAGAGTGAAGGACTTCACCAGGCCAGCCCAGCCAAACTAAACCAAAGCATCACATTTTTGACAAATAGCAAGTGAAGTCTTAAGGCCCTCATACACTAATCTGAGGTATTGCGTGTAGCCTAGCCTGCAACACCTCGACAAATGCCTGGCGGCTCACACCACTGGCTGGACCGAATACGATACATGCAGTCATTTAGAATACAATGTATTGCATACAGTAGGTGCTACTGGATTCTGGCGGATGCAAGACATTTTACTTGAGACATCCAGATCTGATCCGATGCGCACAAAGCTGCACATCGTATTGGAATTGGAGGTTAGGCACAAACAATTTCCAAACTTTTTACCCAATTTCTCAGCCCCATCCGTCGGATTTGGGTGAAAGGGGCCCAAATCGTATTCTGTTAGTATATGGCCAGTTTTAATGAGTGTTAGATATACGTGGGAGCAGCTACTTTATATGAGGAATGTTACAGGGGGAATTCCTGATGATACAACACAAGGAGCTTCCTACTATCCAGCACAATTTTTCCGTATTAGTTAGAAGAATTCAGAGAAGTTGTTTTTCTTTTCCACTACAATTTTATTGTTTGTTAAAGATGCATTATATCACTCTTATATTCTGTTATACTGTTTGAATGTAAGATGCCACTCCTTGCTATTTGTATGTTTCAAAATGTCAAAATGACGTGTACTGTTTTAATTCCCTTGAAAAATGTAAATAAAGAATATATATATTAAAAAATAAATAAATAGATAAAAGTGTTAGAAAGTGCTAAAATAAAGTGTTCCATTTTTATGCCCAGAAGCAGCCGAGTCAAGGCAGTTAAGGGGGGTCCTTCACCCAGAATTTCATCCCTCAAATGTATACAGTTCTCACCTTCTATTAACGCCTCTTTCAATATGCAGTCAAAAATGCAAGGCTACTACTTACAGCAATCAGTGACAAGCGGGGAGGTGGGTGCTACTCCCATCGAAGGAGTCCATTGCCTTCAAGTGTACATATAAATATAAACAGTAATATAGTATATTTGGAAGGGTCCCTCTATTGCACACCTTGCTGAGACTTGCAGTGCCTACACTAAGAGAAAGAATGCAGGAGCACTATTCAATTGTTACTACAATTGTAATACATTTAGCACTTAAATCATTTTTTATGGGTTTGCCCACAACATCCAGGTAACCTCACTCCTGTAACACTAGCCATATATAGTAGCTGCTCAAACTTATCTAGCACTCTTTAATACTTCACTTGCCATGTCTCACTATGGTGGCACCTTGGGCTGGTTTGATTGGACTGGCATAGGGGGTGTCTCACTTGCCTTGAACCCTCAGAATGTTACCTGGATGTGGTGAGTAAGCCTATAGTTGTGTCGTCGCCCCCCCCCCCCCCCCCCAAAAAAAAAAAAATCTATTTAAATGACTTTTTTTATAATTAGTAATAAATGAATAGTGCATCTGCATTCTTTCCTGTTCAGATAACAGTTTTTGAGAGAAACAAGAAAAGAGGGAGACTGTATGGTGACACTGGGGTGATGTATAAAACCTTCTAAAGACAAGTTGGCAATAGCCACCATTAAAATTCTGTCTTTATCATCTACAGTTTGTCAAAGAACGAGGAATAACAGCTCTCCTTAGCTGGGTGCTTCCTCACCTTCTATCGTACATCGCTATCTGCCTCCATGCTGTGATCCCGAGTTCTCAGAGCCTGTGGCCATTACAGTTTTCCCATTGAACACACCAAACCAGAGTTCCCTCCAGTCTGTGTCAGCTGACATCTCCACAACCATTCGGCAGCCAGATTCCTGCATCCAATCAGACCAGAGCCAGGGGTATAAATGTGGATTCCCAGTGTTACGATGCCCGTCTGGAGTTCATGCGTGTGCCCGTAGATGGGACCGCCGGTTAGGACGGCCACAGCGAATCCTATTCTGACTATATTGAGTCCCCCTGGCAGATGGCAAACCCCTGCAGAGCTAGGCTTCACCTGTGGCCACCGCTTTCAAAGGAGCTAGTTATGCCCGCTCCAACCCCGATGCAGCTAGGTCTTAGGTATGGACAAGGGGTGAGCGATCGCCAAGGGGTAGCTCTAGAGGATAGTCTAACTAATGGGCCTAGCTGGGAAATAACCCCTGACTGCCGGCACCAGGCCAAAGATGGGATTGCGACCCAGTCGCAGACACAAGAGACGGAGGGTTATCTCCAAACAGTGATACAACACAAGACTGTGACTCCCCAAAGCAGGGTCCAGAATGGAAGAAGGAATCCCTGCCTAGATGGAACTAGGGAGACAGGCTGAGGGGAGATCCTGAAGGGAACTGGAGGGAAATAACAAGAAAGGGAGGAACCACGGGCCCACGGAGGGGCGGAGCCCCAAATACCCCCCTGAAACGGACAAGCAGAAAACAGCCCCAGAAAGCAAAGCCACGGCGGGCTACGGAGCAAAAGTAAGAATCACCAGGCTCCACAGTTTCATGGTAAATCTCTATTACGGGTACAACACATATTCCAGACATCCTGAAAAGTTGGTTCTTCAGCCTCTCTGGCTATCCTGCTACTCCGTGCTTCATCCACCAGTGAATCTAGTACTGTGCTCATCACAAATGCACAGTAAATCCCTATTACTGGTACAGTGTACTGTATATTTCAGACACCCTAAACAGCTGGTTCTGCAGCCATCCAAGCGATCCTGCTCACCTGGTACTCTGCTCATCCCAGTTTCACAGCCAGTCCTTACTACTGGTACAGTGCATATCCTGGACATTCGGGAATACCTGGTACTGCATTACTTCGGCATTTCCACCACAGCTATCCCGAGTAGCCATTCTGCTCCACCTCAGTATGGTACAGCCGGTGCTTCACTGCTACTCACTCTGCCTATCACTGTCCCATCTGTGAATGAGAAATGTCTTCATCAAGCCAGCCACATTCTGTCCAAAACCCTCAAGTAACAGTCCAGACGAGCATAGCGAGGCACCGTGCCAGAAGTATGGCGAACATAGCGAACCACTGCGAGGGGACACTGTGCACATATACAGTTTCCATGGGGACCCCTGAGACATTTGGCACGAAAAATTTGAAAAACTCATGATGACCCTGTAACCATCAAACACGCTCCCGTCGCTCTAACGTTGTCGTCTAACTTCCATTACTGTTGATCTAGACGCGGTCAACTATCTTTAGACATCTAACTAGACAGGTTCAATTAAGAGTGTTTGACCATAACATGCTTTATCTAGACAGCTTCGATGCACTATTCCATAACCACATCTAGACCTAGGTGGGTTCACAAATAACCACATCTGTGACAGAGTCTATACAATGATGGTTAGAAGCTGATTTGTAGCTATGGGGAACTTCACCTTTTTTCTTTGCTTTCTACATCTTCATGTCAATGGGCAAGTCAGAGGTCAGGGAGAGTAATGTACAGGTGTAGCTAAAGATGAGATAGTGGTTGCAGAGGGATCGCAACATACGGCTACTGTAATGAACTGAATCTTAGTGACCCCGCACAAGAGAATCACTGCGGTTCAGTAGAGAATTATACTAAGAAATTACTTTGACAGCTAGAATGAATCACAGCAGAAGAATAATATCTGACAAACTCACCGGAGGTTATGACAAATAATCACTTCTACGTTGGCTTATTCAATTAATTAATAAAGGGCTGATGGAGCTCCCGGCCTTTCTCAAAAAGCATGCCCAATAATTACTAGTTCGGTAAGTAACTGGGAGAATTTGTATTTCATGGCTTCTCTGCTAACATTCTGGATGGAATTGGCAGCAGAGGTGAAATTTGAAGTTCCCCTGCCATTGAAGACAGTAGTTTTATACACCGGTCTCCAAACTCCTTATTTTGGGTGTAGGGGTGTAGCAGGCTAATTTACTGCTACTCTACAGTTAATATGGTTTAATATATTTTTTAAACATTTTGAAAACACAATCTAATATCCAATAGTTTTATTTGGTTAAACACAGGGTACAGCCATATAGTAAATAGCAAACTGAGCATTGAAATGTGCTGAAAAGTACTGAAATCGGCAGCCGTAGGAAGCCACATGTGGCTGCATAACAATCAAGGAAGAATGGTTATAACCAGGGCTATTTTTCAGCAGGCTCCAGCAGGAACTGAGGCCCTTATTCTAGTTCACTCTTTCTGACAAAATATTTCTTAGATGGACAAAACCATGTGCACTGCAGGTGAGGCAGGTGTAAAACCCCACCCAAATCTAATTATCTCTGCACAAGTAACACCTGCCTCACCTGCAGTGCACATGGTTTTGTCCATCTAAGAAATATTTTGTCAGAAAGAGTGAACTAAAATAAGGGCCCCAGTTCCTGCTGGAGCCTGCACAAAAATAGCCCTGGTTATAACTAATATATTTGGTAACCTAAGAACAAAGAGAGCTAATGAAAGAGGAAGTAGAATGAGATGTGTTGTCGTGTCAGCAATTTCTAAAGAAGGGGGAAATGAGAGATGATGTTGTGTCAGTAAGGACGAGCCTGGGCTGTCAGGGTGGGTTTGTAGAGGGAAGGGAAGCACATAGAATTAAGTCCAGGGAGAGGGATGTTATGAAAAGAATACCAAGGAGCCCAAATACAGTGGGATCTTTTATCAAGGTTATTCTGAAGAATTGTGATGTATTCCATATTTGCCACATACCAGATTTTATTTAAGAGTTCTTGGCGACTCGGAGCCATGGGTGCTTTCCAATTACTGGCAATCTGGTATTAAGTGGACCACAAAATATGTAAGTTTGTTGGTTTCAATAAGGATGCAGATTTGATGGGTTATGGTATTTTAGACTCCTCCCATCACTCTGTGCCTCCACAATGCTGCCATGTATGTGCTGTCTGCTGACTACACATGTGATGGGATGGGTTATGGTATATCAGACTCCTCCCATCACTCTGTGCCTCCACAATGCTGCCATGTACAGATGGGTCTTTTGCCATCCTTGCTGGCGGGTCGCCAGAACGTACGCGCTGGCGACCCGCCAGCAGCCTCGCCAGCGAGGAGACTGAGACGCGCGTGCGTCTCACGCGCACGCGCGTCTCAGTCTCCGTCGCTAGCGCGACGGAAACCCTGTCCGTCTCCGCCTCAGGGAGACGGACAGGGCTAGGGGGGTTAGTGGGGGGTGCGGGCAGGCGGCGGGGACCCCGGGTTACCGCCGGCAAGCCGGCGGGGACCCGGGGGAACGCATCGAAGCGCCGTCGGAAGGGGACGCGCGCGCCTCTCGTGCGCGCGCGTCCGCTTCTCACCGTCGCCATGGCGCTGGCGGGGGATGGCGGCTGGCGACGCCAGCGCCATCCCCTGCAAAGATGGGACAAGACCCATCTGTATGTGCTGTCTGCTGACTACACGTGTCATGTGATGGGTTATGGTATATTAGACTCCCCCATTCATAGTATACCTCCACAATGCTGCCATGTATGGGCTGTCTGCTGCTCACACATATGATGTGATGGGTTATGGTTTATCAGACTCCTCCCATCACTCTGTGCCTCCACAATGCTGCCATGTATGTGCTGTCTGCTGACTACATGTGTGATGTGATGTGTTATGGTATATTAGACTCCTCCCATCACTCTGTGCCTCCACAATGCTGCCATGTATGTGCTGTCTGCTGACTACACGTGTGATGTGATGGGTTATGGTATATCAGACTCCTCCCATCACTCTGTATCCCCACAATGCTGCCATGTATGTGCTGTCTGCTGACTACACGTGTGATGTGATGGGTTATGGTATATCAGACTCCTCCCATCACTCTGTGCCCCCACAATGCTGCCATGTATGTGCTGTCTACTGACTACACATGTTATGTGATGACCTTCTGCAGTAACTTGCTGGGGTCCTGTCATTATCTATCTATCATGTATAAATATCTATACATCCACACTCACAAATAGATGTTGCCAGCCTCATCATTGCTGCAGGCTCACACCCATTACACTGCTTGCGCCATCCATGCAACAATGCATCCACATCACAGGGAGGATCAGCAGTGTGTGCATGTGTGTGTGCGCGTGCGTGCATGTTCTAGGAAATATAGATTATAATCTCCAGTGAGGAAGGAGATTAACCAGGTAGCCTATGGAAAAGAATTGCGGAATATGTGTGCGCAACAAAAATAGCTGATAATAAATAACTCATTAGTAGAAACACTCTGCTAAAGCCAACTTCTAAGTGCTCATTACTCTCTGCTTAAAACATATTCTAATCTAATATTCTGTGCCCATTGCCCTCACGTAAACTCCTCAAGTCCTAAACACATTATCATGATATATTTATTAATGTTAATAGTGCTTTTAGAATATAAATACATTTTCATCTAGTGCTTAAAGGTCTTTAATTCCAGTATAAATGCAACCTAACAACTGTCTGTCAATACCCCAAATTGACCTTTTTGCATTCCCCAAAGAGAATTGTGTTGTTTTAAAGGTCAGGTACAGGAATGTTTGTGTGTAACTATCACATTGGATAATTAGTTACAGCAATTAGCCCAAAGCATTGCGCAGAAAGTTCCCATGTAGTGCTTAATGCAAACCTATGTCTTATTCATTTAGTGAAAGAACTTGTTTGAGAAAGGAGGTCGGGGTCATGCACTAACACAGTACGAATGTACAGCTACCAATAGTACCCAATAAACTGTCAGCGTTAATCGATGAAATGACAAATCATAAAAACAAATGCCTGATTGGATACTGTGAGTTATTTTGTATTTGTTAACAAACATAGGGCCTGATTCAACCCTACACACCGGGCTGCATATTCGTAACCCTGCTGATTATCGGATGACTGTGCATGCCGTCTGTACGAACAAAGGGTGATTGACACCCTGCAAACGTTTAGGGAGTGCCCCAGAAAATGTCGGAATTCCCTGGCCATTGGGTGCGTGGGCTGCTGACATCATCAGCAGCCTCCTCCCCAAGGCCTTCGCAGCACTAATTAAGTCTATACCTACTCATTACGCATTACTAGCCATGCACATGGGTGGGGTTTCACTCGAGCCGGGCAGCTTGGGGCGGCCTTTAGTGTTCGTAGTCCAGCGAGCAGGTCTGAATCGTGCACATAAAATTTGCCAGTTGAAAAGAGCCTGCAGGCCATGACTCCAATATGCCTTTTGTATTTATTTTTATCTTCAGAATCCATACCGCTGCATTATTTCCATTGGTCAAAACCTGGCTGTAGCTAATTACCTGACAGCTGTCTTAAGAGCTCTGCTGTGTTCTTCTTTACATCAGATGAATACAGATTTGACTCCAGGGAAAAGAAAGACGTCACACGGGGCTAGGATTGGTGAGCATGGTGGGTGATCTAGCACTGCAATTTATTTCTTGGCCAAAAAAATTGGTTCACAACGAAAGCTGTGTGGGCTGGTGCGTTGTCCTGATGGAGGAGGAAACCATTTTCCACAACTCTGGCCTCCTTCTTATGATTCTTTGCCGCAGTTTATGTAGAATATTTTTTCAGTAATGTTGTTTCACTGCTTTACCGTCCTGCCAAATAAAACTGCTGAAATCAAAGAAAACAACACGGCTGTGAATTTGGATTGGTTTTGACGTGTTTTCTTAAACCGTTTCTCAGGATTTTACACAGGTGATAACTTTACTTAAACAAGGTGAATCCTCTTGAATTTGTTTGAAAATATCTGCACACATTTGCTGTCGATTTTTCCATCTACCTAACAGCTTCTATGTTGATGTTTATAATTTCACATTTTAATTTGTTGTTGATGTGCAAGGCCTTCTAGGACAGTCATCACCTTCCACATCCGCACAACCATCACTGCGGTGTAAATTTACTAAGATGGGAGTTCTATTGAAGATTAAATGTTGCCCATAGCAACCAATCAGATTCTATCTAGTATCTTCTTGAAGGTGGTAAATAGGGATGCCAATCTCGGGACATTTTTTCAATCCCGGGATACGGGATTGAAAAATGCTCAATCTTGGGAATCCCGGGATTGACCTCCCTAATAAAGAAAAAACGGCACCTCCCCCAAAGGATTTCTAAATGTACCCCCCCCCCCCCCCGCAAATCCTCCCCAACCCCCCTGACCTAACCTGCCCTTTCACGTCACTTACTGCGGCAGTGGTGACGGTGACAGTAAAATGGTCCTGCTGCTGCCTAGCTCTGGTGGGAGGGTGGGCGGCTGGGGGTGGCATAGCGGCGGCCAGGCTGCGCAGCGTGATGTGATTTCAGGGGTCATGCTGTGCAGCCTGGCTGGGTGCCGCCATGCCTTTCAGTACAGCCCAGTGTCCCGACTCCGTAACAGCAGCACCGTGGGTAAGTAGCAGTCAGCCGGCAGCATCTGAGCCATATTCTAAAGTGCTCAGCGCTGCCCCCCGGCTTTAAACAAAAAGTCAATTTAGGCGTGGGGGTACTAATCCCCGAATCCCGGGATTGGAAGCTTCAATCCCGGGATTCAAATCCCGATGATTTTAGGACAAAATCCCGGCATCCCGCTGATCCCTGATCCCGGGATTGGCCTCCCTAGTGCTAAATAAGTAAGAAGTACAATCAGATTGTTGCTATGGCCAACATTCAATGCTAATATAACTTCCATCTTAGTAAAATTATCCCTAAAGGGATGTAGACGGGCCAATTCGGCCAGTTGATTTTGACTAGATCGCCCAGAATCGCCCCTGTGTGTACACAGCGAGCGATAGAGATGTGGGGCCCCAGGCCAGACTGTGTCAGCAAGGATATTTTCACTACGTCACTGGCCGCAGCTGGGGGAAACCAGGATATAGTTAGCCGTTTTATCTCTGATTGGGACTCGGCTAAGTAAAAATCGCCAAGATGAGTCCCATGTACACCCCTTTAAATCTACTGTGCCACTTACACAAATGTGTATGTGACATACTTTTTGCACTATAAGCCTTGGTTAGCTTATGAAAAGATTTGGTTTTGTTCAAATCAACCAAAAATGACACATTGTTCGCCGACCATTGAATGATTTGGAACGTACACGCAAAACGAAGTCACTCTCAGGTGCCTAAGCTTTGTGTGTTCCATGTACGGGAACAGGGTGGGCAGCTGACATCCGGCCACTGCCTAATTTCCATGGGAACAACCAACTCTGGGTTTTCCCATGGGCGCTTCCCCTTTGCCGTACCACGCCCCCCCCCCCCCCCCCCACACTGGATGGTACAAATGGCGTGCCAAATGTACTAGTTCGCTATGCCCGCTTGCATCCAGCGTATGCACATGTGTAGAAATATGCATGCACAGTAGTAGAGGTGTGTGAGGAGTGAAACTTCCAAAATTGTTTTTGGAATAATCTATGGTCAATGTTCCTCCACTGACTTTTAACTAATCAGATCACTTAGAAATAGGGTTGAAATTGCTCCATGTGTATGGGCCTTTAGTTTGTGTTTCAATGTAACTCCTGCGCTTGTGCATTGAAGGGATTTATTTGAATGTGTGCAATGATGATACAATGTCAACTGACATAACATTCATAGGCTTAAGATCATTGACTCACAGTAAGCTACAGTACCTGTTTGGCTTTAGATTGATCACATAGTCGCACTCTAAGCATGGTAATATATACTAATAAAGCACCTTTATGGTATGGAAGAATATATTCATATATAAGAGAAATGTATCCACGAATGGACTGGCCCACCAGGGTTCAGGGGAAACCCTGTGAAGCCCCACTGCCTGAGGGCCTACAAATGGAGCTGCTCTCATCAAAGTGGCTCCCATTGCGCCATCTGCCACATACCACCCTGCGCCATCCTCCAGAAAGGAGTGCGCGCACAGGCGTCTGTGTACCGTCCGCCAGATCGCCATCCACCAGAAACCTGCAGATGCCGGTTCTGTAGCTCCTCCAGGCTGTACACTTGAGTAATACATTATACATATGTTACAATGACATTATAGTACACAGGACTCGTGTATTGTCTACAGTGCAGTGCAATTAATCTGGTACATTATCATGCACGGAGCAGCAGAATTTTTTATATACACTTGTACTCTTCTATTGTTGCTGCCAAAGGCAGTGTGTTGTGACTCATTGAGACATACAGTAGAGATGGAGCCGCTCGGATTAGATGTCCGACACAATGGGGTGTGCGTACGCACAAGGCGCTCACGCACTGTTGGAAGCCCTGCAGCCAGCCCTGCAGCCAGCTGCCAATCTCCCCTGCTCTCCTCCTCTTGCTGCCGCTCCCTGGCTGTCTCCCTGAAGTGGTGACGGGCAGTGAAGCACCTGGACCCTGCTCTTCGCCACCGAGTGAGTCGGACGCACGAGCAAGTGAACAGCTTGCGCGTCCCCCTCCGCTGCCCTTGCCCCACGCCAGCCTCTGCTATGGATATGTCACGCCGGTGGACTGGCTGAGGCTGACTCCATCTGTATCGCTGCCTTCCACAGCCTGCTGGTGCCACCGGCTTCACCATTGTAGCATATGGGCAGCGGCAGTATGCAGACAAAAGCTTCCAGCTACCATACGCTGTGCCATGAGTAACAGCCTTGCGGCTTACTTCAGATATACAACAGATGGAGCCCCTCTCAGCCATGCTGCCAGCTCACTATGGCGATGTTTCTGGCGGAGCTGGTGGATGGCGGGGAAACGTGAGCGTCTCACACGGTCGCGCATCCCACTTAGCTCTGTGGCAGGGAGTGGGCAAGCAGTGGGGACAGGGCTTCAGTTTTCTAAGAGAATGGGGCGCGTCCGCGTCTCATGCGCACAAACCCTTTCCTGGCGGACAGTGATAGCATCGCCAGGAGTGTAAGTGTTAAGTTGACCAAAGTGACACTTGAAATAACGGCAACACCATTTTCCCATTGCACTCATTAGCGGTCCTGGAGCTATTCAGTTCAGTGTGTTGAAGAATGCCACCCTAAACAGGGTGTTTAGTCACGGCAATGCCCATTCTCTGGGCAGTATTCAATGAGGCCAATATGCCATGTTTCATGGAGAGTTTGTGCTATTTTCACTTTGGAAGTCAGAAAGTGAATCACCCTATTCAATGTGCACTTTTCACCGTCTGTGAACAGTGAATGACGGACAATTCGCCGTCTTACAGCACAAGAATATATATTTAATTTAAAATATATATATATTTTTACACATAACACCCAGCAGGGGGCCGGGAGCCGAGAGACGCTCATTAGATATTCATATATTCACTTCTCCCGATCATTACATATGCACGATCGGGAGCAGTGATAGCTGCTCCTACCAGGTCCCCTGCTAGCTGTCCCGGGGGGCATCTTGTGCTGCCTGTGTCCCGGGGAGCTCTCCTACCCCCCATTTACATTCTGGGGCAGGCAGGGAGAATTCCATCTCCCTACCATGCGGCATTGAATAGTGTGTCAGCGAGGGCTGGCAGCGAAGGCTCCAGCCCTCCGGAACACATCGACTGTGCAGCGAATCCTAAAGCAGGATTCGCTGCACAGCGCAATTCTACACATTGAATACTGCCCTCTGACTTAAGTGTTCCCTCAATGCTTGTAACAGCACGGGGCCGCAACTGCAGGAGGGATGCAAGAGGAAACTCCATGAGTCAGACTTAAGAGTGTGCAGAATTGAATATCCCTGTGACTTGAATTGAATCGATCCCAATATGCTGATTAATATCTTCAATGCGGTAATGATATGCTCAGTTAGATAAAGTTATTTTTATGCATTTAAATAAAAGATTAAAGGGCCCCAGTGATCTATACAAAATTGAGTTAAATATACATATTAAAAGTTTTCACATATTATAACTATGCACACCTTACGGTTTCCTAGTACAGTGTTTTATTGTGGTGGTACTTGGAGATCACATGAACATGAAGCTGCATGGACACCCACTGTATGCACTGTAACTATTAGTTGTTGTTGACAAGGACATTCAATAAGGACTTCTTTGCACTTCTACTTTGTTCTTTACATAGTTGAATGTGCTGACAATCAAAATAATCAATGGAAATCAAATTTCTTAACCCATGGAGGTCTGGATTTGAAGTCAAACAAATTAAAGTGGAAAAACACACTACAGGCTGATCCAACTTGGACGTAATGTCCTTAAAACAAGTCAAAATGAGGCTCAGTAGTGTGTGTGGCCTCCACGTGCCCATATGACCTCCCTACAACACCTGGACATGCTACTGATGAGGTGGCAGATGGTCTCCTGAGGGATCTCCTACCAGACCTGGACTAAGGCATCCGCCAACTCCTGGATAGATATATATATATATATATATATATATATATATATAGTTGTAGGTGAATCCGGCACTCAAGGGGTGTAGAGGGTGAACTGCTCAGGTGCCTTCTTTGGATGCAGAAATCCCATACAAGTAAGGGAATGAAGCGGCACTCACGAGGCTTTTCAAGTCAAACAAGTGAGGGATATGCATACAATGAAACACCAAGTGAATTTATACAGAACGTCAGGTACATCTTAACCAATCCTGTGAATTTCACTCAAATAGACACTCCCATCACACCTGAGGCCATGGCTCCACACGGAGGCAATTACCAACTAGGATAGTGGTCTGGGGTGACGTCAGTAATTACACGTGTTATAATCAAAACCATATATACATCAGAAAAAATAATAATTTTTTAGACAAAATGGAGTGAACTACTGAAACCTAAAAAAATATGTACAGAAATAAACATAACAACTACAGGAATAAGCATAAAAATACAAGCAGAGTTTTAAGGCTACGCATTTACATGATACATGATAATAGAAAAAAAAATTTTTTTGCAATGTTGTCCTAAAGAGGACCAAATGTACATTAACGCTAAAACGTCAGGTCAGATGATAATATGCAGGATGTATCTTGTAAAATTCAAAGAAGATGTTAAATAAGAACATTGGCAATGTCATAGAAAACAGTGTAATCCTAACTGTTCGTTTAAACTGCGGGGTGACATGGCCTCTAGTTTCATAATCCACCTGCTTTCTAATCTCAATAATAACTGACTTCTGTTTACCTCCCCGTCGAGGTTCTGGAACATGGTCAATTATTTTTGTCCGGAGGCTGGCTACTGAGTGTCCGGCTGAAAGAAAGTGTCGCGGTACAGGTTGATCGCTGGCACCAGACATAAGGGCTGAGCGGATAGCCAATCTATGATTGGCCATCCGTTCCCTAAAAGTAGTTTCTGTTTTACCAACATATATGAGTCCGCAAGGACAATATATGAGGTAAACAATATATTTTGACAAACAATTAAGTATGTGCTTAATCGGGTATCTCCTTCCACTGTAAGGATGTAGGAAGGAATTCCTGGTAAGCATTGAGCTACAGGTGGTACAACCGACACACCTGAAGCATCCCGGAGTCTTAAATAGAAAGTGGGCAGGGGGCTTAGGTTTTAAAAGATCAGTAATGTCCATTTTGACCAGATAATCATGTAGATTTCTGCCACGTGAATAAACTGGCATCAGACGTGAATTATACAAGGCTGGTAGAGCACGGTCTGTGTTGATAATGGGCCACATATTTTTAATATATTTAGTGGTTGTGCCACTACTCTCTGTAAATTTATTAATCCAGGGCATAATCTTGTCAACTTTAGTGTTAGTATCTGTCCCTTTCAAACAATCATCTCTTGAAATACCCATAACTTTATCTTTAACAACCAAAAGATCAGATAAGTGATGCTAGATCAGATAAGTGATCATGCTAACCTCTAGCAACAAAACGTTCAATGATAGTGTCAAGGGTTGTTAAAGTTTCATCGAAGTCACTCACAATTCTCCTCACACGGAGCATTTGTGAGCAGGGTAAACCTCGACGTAATGGTAATGGATGACAGCTATTGTGCATTAATAAAGAATTCCGGTCTGTCTCTTTAACATGTAAACCAGTAGATAAAATACCCTGGGAGATTTTAATTTTGACATCCAAGAAACTTAGGGATTCATGGCTGGTAGTACAGGTAAATTTATCCTGGTTGGTAATTGCCTCCGTGTGGAGCCATGGCCTCAGGTGTGATGGGAGTGTCTATTTGAGTGAAATTCACAGGATTGGTTAAGATGTACCTGACGTTCTGTATAAATTCACTTGGTGTTTCATTGTATGCATATCCCTGACGACGGGAGGGTTACCCCCCGAAACATGTCGGATCAATAAAGCTCACTTGTTTGACTTGCAAAGCCTTGTGAGTGCCGCTTCATTCCCTTACTTATATATATATATATATATATATATATATATATATATATATATATATGTATATATACCTGAATATATGAATATATGTATATATACCTGAATAATAATTTTATTCGTGAAATAATAAGAGGCATTATGAAATTATGTGGTTTCAATCATTTCTAGAAAATTAATTAAGCAGTATTCTTAGAAATAATGGTTCAGCGCAAAATGTAAATCACCTCAATTGTGTATAGATCACAGGGGCCCTTTAATCTTTATTATTCAAATACATAAAAGGAACTTTTTTACTAATTAGCATATCATGACCCAATTCATGATATTAATTAACACTTTTTGTAAGGGGACAATAGTGCTGCCTTTATTTCAAGTGTCACTTTTGGTCTACGTAACATTTATTTGAAGTATGATGCAAGCCAGCTCCATCTTGCATGCTCTGTATGTGCAGTAATTGTCTCCTATTGAAAAAAGCAGAGTAACTTACAGCTGATTCGGAATTACCTGCAATTCAATATAGCGGTCTGATCAGTCGCAGATGCTGAGGAACTCGTCCATAGGATGTGTGTTCTGAGAACGTGTCTTGGACATATAGTTGGAAAATGTTTTTTTTACCAGCAGAGGCAGATTTATACCTCACGGGGGCCCTAGACAAGATACTGGTTTGGGGTCCTCCTCCCTCAAACAATCCATAGCACTATATTGCTGCTGCTGATTGCAGGCAATAAAGTACCTTGGAGCATGAACAATCTACTGATTATTCAAATCATGAATCATAAATGACATCGTCATTGTGAACAAATCTGCACCCAGCTCTAGATATTTTGGAAGTAGGATTAATACCTGTGCCACATTGTAAGTAAACTGACTGCCCACATACAGTGGCTAAAACCATTTTGTATGTTCTATACCAGTAGTTCCCAACCCTGGTCCTCAAGTACCCCCAACAGTGCATGTTTTGCAGGTCTCCACACAGAATCACAAGTGCCATAATTAGCTCGACCTGTGGATCTTTTTTTTCAAATGTGCCTGAATAATGAGTGCACCTGCCGGGTGACCTGGAAAACGTGCACTGTTTGGGGTATTTGAAGACCAGGGTTGGGAACCACTGTTCTATACAATTATTTTCCTATAAAAAAAAACAAACAAACAATAAATTGACTTTGATAGGAGTGTGGGCAGGTCCTTGTGATGTCATAGTGTCACATGGGGACTCAAACTTGCCCAGTGTGTATGGGCCTTAAGCAGGGCTGTCTCAACATCAGCGAGGGTCCCTGGGCAAAATTATTCAATCCCCCCCCCCCCCATGGTGCCAGGTACCTGCCAGCATCCACCTCTCCGGATGTGCCAGGGACAGCAGCCTCCTCATGTCCTGAGAGGCTTGACTCTGCTTGCTGCTACCAGTCTCCTTTCCTGGCCCCACTCTGCCACCTGTAGCTGGCAGCAGCGAGGGGTGGGCACAATGTCCTGGCCAGTCTGTGTGCTCCGGGTACCCCATATTGTGCAGCTTGTCTGGTGGATCTCAGCAAGGGGTATCTGCTGGGCAGTGTAATCTTATAGGAGCAGCTGACAATGTTTACAGGCTGCCCGGACACACTAGCGCTACAAGCTCACTGCCACCGCTGCCCGGATCCCCCTGCTGCACATAGGTGGGTGAGTGGGGTGTGACCCCCCCACCCACCTATGTGCAGCAGCTGGGAGCTTGTAGAGCTAAGCACTACGTGCTGGGTGGGAAGCGCTGCTGAATGTCAAAACACAGGCCGGATGCTGATTGGCTGAAAGAATGCAGCCAATCAGCGTCCAGCCAGTCTTTTCAAATCCAGCAGCACTTCCCACCCAGCGGCAAATAGCGCTATAAGCACTTAGCCGCCGCTGCCTGGATCCCCAGTGCCTGCCTCCATGCCGTCTGCCACCTGCTGCCGTGCTGTCTTTCCCATTGGGTTGGATCCCTGGAATCCTTGGGCTCCTGGGCAACTGCCCATCGTGCCCAATGGTGAAGACGGCGCTGGCCTTAAGACTCCAACCCATTATCACTGAGAGTTTTCTAGTATAAAAAATGAAAGTGAATGCCTAGGTTACAGCACTTACTTTGCACAGTAATAGCTCACTGGTGTGTTTCAAGGCACATTTACTTCTCCCACTGACTAAAATTGTACAGACTTATACAGTTTATTAGTGGATCAACAGGTTCCCAAGAAACTGCAAGCAATAAGACATTACAGTACCTGACCCAAGGTCAACTGGTTTCAGATTCTCTACTAGTAAAAAAGTGCGTTGCAGAGAATCCATTATTCAACAATATTTATGAAAGAAAAACTGGGACAAATCTAAAGGAAAAACGCTTGCTAAGTAAGAATAGCATAATACAATGCTTTACACTGACATATATAGAACAGTCACCACCCTATAGTATGTCCCAATTTACTATTAAAGTATGACTGCAAGTATGTGACATATGAATTTGCTATATTGTACTTTATGTTTTGCTAAGGGATATTGCAAGTAAAATCATACTCCTAACTGTGGGTTTTATTTCGCTATACTGTAGTGTTTCTTTCCATACTTGCTGTAGAGGAGCACATTCCGTATATAAACAAAGGCAAATGCCAGGGGAGTTTACTGTGTCTACATACTGTATATACTGTAGCATGTCGGAAGAAAAGGACACATATAAATGTGTATACGAGTATGTAAAAGCAGGGACTGATTGGCCAATTTTAGCCCAGGGGCAAACACAAAACACTCGCCCATTATTAATTTGCAAGGGTCAGTCTTTTGTTTAATGAGGTTTTACCTACAATGAATATGTATGAAAATAAAAAAAAAGATTCTTTAAGTGTAGTGTAAGTCCAACATTGGGCCTGATTCACGTTGTCTCTTCAAGGGTGGGATGTACTAAGAGAAAAATGAGGTAATACCCCGGTACTTGTGTATTATCTGGGCGCCCATCGCATCTCATACCACTAATTAAGGTATGCGATGGGATGCGATGGGACCCGATTTCCGGGCGCACAGACAAACATTGTGCGATAAAATATTGCATTGCATCGCATGCCATTACAAATGGCATGCGATGCGATGCTATATTAAATTGTACAGGCACCCTGATGGGTGATTACTATGTTAAATGCACCCCCATTGAAAATGCCACCCCCACTATCAACTCCCACCCGAAGCGTGGCGAGCGTAGCGAGCCTGCGAGGGGCGGCGGTACGCATCCTCTGACCTTTTCATACCCCCACTATCCACGTCGGTGTGGAGTTGATTTTTGTGGTGAGCGCAGCGAGCCTCCGAGACCGAAGCGTCTGTTTGTTGGGGGTTTTTACCGCATTTTCAAACGTACTTATACCCGGCTGCCGTATTTTCGCCTTCAAGGGTATCGCCACCTATGGACTTCTTAACGCCGGCCGCTGCAACCCGCCGCCCCAAAATCCTCCTCCCCTTAGCAACACAACCGGAGGTCCTTACTGCTGCATGGGGAGGAGGAGGCGCCCATGACATCTGCTTCCCGGCCAGGGAGAAGAGGGAGAGCCCAGGGGTGCGACGGAGACTTCCCGCAATCCACATCAAGGGTATCATTGAGGGTCTCTGTCTCCGCATTGAGATGCTAATTGCATATGTTCATACATATGTGATAGCATCACTGCAGTGGAGCAGCAAGGGGCGGCATTGTATTTTAATACATCCCGTATTAATCAGTGTAAATTTGCCTTCTAACACCACCCTCCAGGACTACAAAGTCCAAGCAGTGGATTGGAGTTTCTGGGTTGCTTGTGGATTCTGGGTGTACTGTTGAGATAACTGTCAAAACAGTATCCCCAGTACTAAAAAGGAGCCGCCTGCCTGCTTGAGCAGCAGCACCGTGGTGGAGATATCCCTCTCAAAATGGATACCCCTTCAGAGGAGACAGTTATTAGAGTAGTTGGCGGCCATTTTAGAAGGGATATTCTCAATAGTATGAAGGGCAGGTGCGAAAAGAGGCCACCACCAGGCCAGAGTGAAGGTACACCTGACAACGAACAGGATCACAGTCATCTGTTCGGTGCAGAATCTGCCGAAGGGGTCAGGGGATCGGGAGATCACCTTGCTTGTGTTTGGGCACCTTTAACAGCGTCAGCTCTCAATTTTATTACGGCCATATCCATATAAATAATCCATGCCACATGCATTTAAACTAGCCACAGTGAATTATTTTATTGTTGTCACTGTAAAGTATATCCTGGTCTTTTAATCTTTCCTTGGTTTGTGACCTATATTATAGTATATCTTATAGTATAAGAAGCGTTACAAAATTGCTTACATATAAGCTAAAGTATATTATGAATGAAGTTCAAAGACCGTCACAATCAGCGTTATGTTGGTAATAATAATTTCATTAAATTTATTTAAAGTTATGTGGCTGCTACTTTCTTTGGTTCACATTCAAATTCACATGGAGGCCGATTGCCGATAGACTGCTCATGCGTATGACTCGCAGTAGACATGCACAAAGCCTTCCAGTGATCAAGTCCTGCTACTTTTTGTATTTGCATTGACATGAAGTGGGCATGTGCGGGTGGTAACCGTACATTTTTTGGCATTGGACATATTTAGAAGAGTCCCCAGTGCCTCTAACTCCTGCGAGACATGGATGGGGACCAAGGAGGTTGGAGCAGCTTCGTCCAAAATGTAGC
Source organism: Crinia signifera (assembly GCF_055691185.1). Classification (NCBI taxonomy): domain Eukaryota; kingdom Metazoa; phylum Chordata; class Amphibia; order Anura; family Myobatrachidae; genus Crinia; species Crinia signifera. Next base: position 11,935,659 of record NC_139227.1, read on the forward strand.
TGTAAAGTTCAACAATGCCCTGTTCCACCCCTGGTTCTGTAGTTATTTCTCAACTTAAATCATATATCTTTAATGAGACCCAACAGGGCCTGTTGCGATCCCGATTCATACTGTTGCATGCTGGCTCTAAGCACTCGTCTATTGACTATACAATATGGTTATTTATAAACAGAGAGCTTAGCCCTCCGATCCTCACATAAGATGGGCAGAAAATAAGCAATCATTTTAATTAATGAGTCATATATTCATATTCTCTCTCTGTCTGGAGTTAAAAAGGCACAAGTTTTATGCGGTACTAATGTCAAATGATTGTTTTCCGTAGCTTGAGATCGACTGTGAACACGCAAGCTAATGGTTCCAGTGGATAATTTCCACAGCTTCCCTTTTATATGGCTCCATAAAATATCTTCACAGCGGATGAAAAAAAAAAAAAAACTGATAGAAAATAGAATCTCTCACTGCATCAATCTTACTTTACAATTCCCCGTATCCCCTCACCCATCCGCCTGCATACCACCCGCACACATACATAATATTTTGGGCAGATTAAGCATTTTGGCTGAAGTACGTATAAAAACAATCTAAAGAAATCAGAACCGCTCTGGGTTTCTTTGTACGTTTGCAATTTTCGGTGTTTGAAAGTAGCTCATCTCGAAGATCAGACTGTTTAAAATTCAAGTTCTCTGCAACTAAGAATCTCAAAATAAAGGTAATGAACCGTAGATTATTGCCGTTAGATATTTAATACTCAATCAGTATGTACTCTTCCATGCATATCTCTCTGGCATTGCATTTATTCTGACAGTGCAGTACTGGTTCAATTACTTTGCTCATTTACAATAAAAGATTAATGAAAAGGGGTATATTTTAGTTCACAGAGATTAATTGCATCTCGTTCTTTTCCTACACCAGAAATATTCAACATATAATCCTGATCGCCTTTTTTTTTTCATCAACAAGTACATGGAGAATTAATAGACTTGCTTCTACGAGAAATTCCCAAATGGTTTTCAGATACAAATATCTGGGGAATTGCCGGATGAAAGTTGGCTTTCTGCTCGAAAGTAATTAATTTACCTTGCTTTATAATTCACTGGATGACACTTTAAATTATCCGGTATAAAAAAGAAAAACCTGAAGGGATGAAAAAAAATCTCTGCACTCAATAAGTGTTGTACTGTATATCTAGGGAATTCCTACTGTATGTTGTGAATATCTGCCCTATCTGGGCTTCAAATAATGTTCTCAGGTAGTGTAGACTGTCAATGTATTAACTGATAAAGATCTCAGGCACATACTCAAGTCATTTAAACATCGTATCAGCTGTTTTGAATCATAAACACCAAGAGATTTTCAGAATTGTGTTTCTTTGAGTGCAGGGCACAATTCTTGAAATTAGATGATTTCTAGGTTTTGTAGATGAAAACGTTACTGGGGTACAAAAATAAAAAATAGTTTCGTTGCCGAACATATGTCAACATTTTCCGTGCTTCTAATGGAGCTCCCACAAGTCCCTGCCTCCTCGCTGCCGGTCCCCGACATGGTTCCCCACCTCCCCGCTCCTAAAGCGGAGATGGGCAGGGAGACAGGCAGGGTTCGCATCCCCCGCCGTATGGTAACTGGGTCGCACGTGTGTGTGGGATGCTCATGCGTCCCAGTCAAATGGAGCGCCATCTCGCCAGAGGCGTCAATCTGGTGAGCCCCGGCACTGGCTGAGAGGCGCTCCATCTGTAGTAAAGTAAACATGGTCATTGGTGGATATACATCCATGATCCTCAGGGGCAGATTTATTAAGCTTGGAGAAGAGATAAACTGGAGATAAACTGGAGATAAGGTAAAAGGAGATAAAGCACCAGCCAATCAACTCCCAACTGTCTTTTTCAAACACAGCTGATTGGCTGGTGCTTTATTTCCTTTTGCCTTATCTCCAGTTTATCTCTTCTCCAAGCTTAATAAATCTGCCCCTCAGTGTGATCTTGCACCATCCTTATTCCTAGTGCAAGAGATCTATCTGAGAACAGGAATAACTCGGCATAATTGAATGGGATTAGCTTTAATTACAATTACAATAAAAAACGGGGTATACATTTTAAAAAAATAATACCCATTTAATCCAATCAGGGCTCATAAAATGGCCAGTGTTGTTTTGTCAATGAGTTCTGAGTCCATTGCAGGTGCGGAGTTTCTGAATATTCTGCTGTAGTTCATTGTGGAGACATCGGTGCCGATTATCGAATCAACGTGCATGCAAACAGTTCATAGTGCGCATGCGCGAGTTCTCCCTGCGATGAAAGCCAGCGACGGCTTTTCATCGCTGGACATAGGCAGGCAGATTGACACACCCAATACACTGCCATAAAACATAGACAGTGGGGAATAACAGCCAGATGCCTTAACAGGGACATAAAAGAAACATTTAAACGGAAGCACGAGTCAAGAACAGGTTCCCTGTCCAATTATGAGAAGTGATGAAGCACTTTGATGCCAGGAGAACTGTGGCATTTATGAAATGGTTTTATATATGATGTAATCTAAACAAGCTAATTGTTATAGTTATTTATAATGCCCTGCTGCCAGTGGCGTAGCTTGGTTTGGGGCGCCCCCCTGCCATTAATGGGTGGGGGGGGGTGCCCCCCCCCCGGCCACCCATGCCGCCCGTGCCCCCCCCCCCCCCCGATCGCCGCAGACTTACCTGTCTGCTCATCCCGGCTCCCCTCCTGGCTTCAATTAATTCTATGCAGACGGATCACTATAAAATGGCCGCCCCCATACCGCAGACAGTTTCAGAGAACTGTCTGCTTTATGGGGCGGCCATTTTATCGTGGTGCATCTCCATAGAGTTGATTGAAGCCAGGAGGGGAGCCAGGACACGCAGACAGGTAAGCCTGCGGGGGATGGGGGCGGGGGCATTACTATATCTGGATAAGAATAATTCCAGACCAAAGAGGTGGATTTTTTGGCCTTCTGTCTAGGCATGGTGATGGCCTTTTGCATAAACTGTCTCGCCCGGTGACTCATTTAAGGTAACCACATCACCATCAGCAGCATCCTCCTCCTCATCAACTTCCCCCTCAGCACCAGCTACATCAATTTCCTCCTCCTGGTGTACAACATTGACAACTTCAAAATCAGGAACTGGACTGTGGGTGATTCTTCCAGCATATGCAAAGGGCGTTTTGTTCTCCATTATCCTTCTGGAGTTATAAAATATGTGGCACAGGAGAGTAGTGTACCCCTAAACCACACACACACACACACGGCAGAGACAGAATTTTTTTTTTTACACTGTACAGCTGTCGGCTGTACCATTGGACTTTAACGTCAGTGCCACTGGACTAGAGGTGCGTACACACGGGGGAGATATATTGCTAGCAATATATTGCTTGCAATATATTGCTGAGCAATATATTGCTCAGTGTCTCCTTTTCATCAGCGACCAGAGATGGTCGCTGATGAAAAGGAACCTCTGCTGGGGGAGCCACAGAGGTAATTAGCTGGTCGCAGGAGCAAGCTCCTGTGACCAGCGATTACAATGGGGCAGAAAACGGGAGCGCGCACCGGGCGATTTATCGCCGGGGCACACTTCCATCACTGGCAATATGGTCGCCATCACTTAACGGCAGTATGCATTTATGCAGTAATAGTGCAGTACTACCTAAATGGACTGTTAGTGCCACTGGACTGGACTACAGAACAAGGACAGGTATATTATATAATTATAAAATAATCTATCTATGGGGCACAGACTGTCAGTACCACTGGACTACAGAACACAGAACTATGAGGCACAGGAAGGAAGGAGCTGTAGTGGTTAAAAACTATTACAGAAAATAATAAGCAGCTATTTATGAGGCACAGGAAGTGGGCACACAGGCAGCGGGTGGGAGAGTGAGACATGCTCCCTCTTCAACCGCCCACCCCTATATAGGGTTCGGATCTCGCGAGCCCCGGATAGGCGCACTCCAAGGCTGAATAGGCTCGGAAGCACGTTCGGATTGGGGTGCTCGGATGTGCCGGGGTGCTCAGATTCCCCCAAACCAAACACGCTCATCTCTAATCAAATGTGGAAAAAATTAATAAAGTGTGCTGCAATACCCCCTCCCCCCCCCCCCCCCCCCCCACACACACACACCTCAATAGTTCTGCAAAGGGGGACGATGAGCCCAATTTAGACCTGACCTCAGGGCTGGAAAATTTTGCAGCCCAGTGATCAGTTAGTCGCCTCAATGCCAGAGTGAAATACCTCCCCATCGCATCCGTGCGAAGAGTGGGAAATCCATTTGAAGTCATTCACCATCCAAATAATCAATATATAGAGTTTAGACAGATTTTCTTTAAAAAAAAAATAAAAAAAAGTTAATAAACAAAACAAAAACGGTTCTCCTTTCTATAAGTGATTCATTCACTGGAATCCCAAATTTTATCTCCACAAGGAATGGAGTAGAGCCACTGAGTCATGTTCAGTCAATTAGCCCTGAGCAATTGGTGTACTCTAGGGTACAGTTTATGAATTCTTAATCTAATATGAAGCAGTCGTTGTGTTTATAAATGTCGATTGTGTTTCAAGTTATAAAACAAACACGAGTCTTGAATGTTGCATATATCCTATTGAGTAAACTTTTTAATTTGTATATAGAACGTGGGCCCTTATTCTGGTTCACTCGCAAAGGCAAATTCCTTCCCTAATGGACAAATCATGTGCAGGTTGGGAAGATGTAACATGTGCAGAGAGAATTAGATTTGGGTGAGTTATTTTGTTTCTGTGCAGGGAACATACTGACTGTTTTATTTTTACACTGCAATATAGATCTCACTTTGAAGTAAAACTCCACAAAATCTAATTCTCTCTGCACAAGTTACATCTTCCCCCCTGCAGTGCACATGGTTTTGTCCATTTGAGAAGGAATTTGCCTTTGCCAGTGAACCAGAATAAGGGCCATGATTCAGCTTTGTAAAGCAGAGCAAAAGAGCACTCAAATGGGCATCACTTTCCACTACAGGTTGGGCAGATGTAACCAATGTAGATGGAGTTAGATTTGGGTGGGTTCAAACTGAAATCTAAATTGCAGTTAAAAAATAAAGCTGTCTACAAGCAAAAGCAGCCAGATTTACCCTGCACAGAAACAATATAAATGTATTTGAACCCCAGACAGAATGCTTTCATGAATCTGGTCCTTGATGTCTTCTTAATTGCCCCACGTTTCAGGAATAGTCCATGATCTTTTTGGTGTTAAAGCTGTGGATTCAATAAGTAGGATACATAGTAAGGTAAGATAATGTTACCTACAAGGATCATTCCTCTGGCCTAATTCAAACTTGACCGCAAGACAAATTTGTTCTCAAAATGGGTAAAACCATGTGCACTGCAGGTGGGGCTGATGTAGCTTGTCCAGAGAGAGTTAGATTTGGTTCGGATGTGTTCAAACTCAAATCTAAATTAGTTATTTTGTTTCTGTTCAGGGTAAATACTGTCTGCTTTATTTTTACACAGTAATTTAGATTTCGGTTTTAACACACTCCACTCAAATCTAATTCTCTCTGCACAAGTTACATTTGCCCCACCTGCAGTGCACATGGATTTGCCCATTTTCAGAACAAATTTGTCCTGTGACTCTGATTCATTCGCTCCCCTGCGAGTTTGCACAGGGGAGCGATGTTTCGCGACTGTGCATGCGCAGAAACATTTATGCGCATGTGCAGCCACATTGTGCAAGCGGCCATGGCGAATTGATTAGCAGGTGTGAATGAGCAGAGAACATGGTAAAATCTGCGTCAGAAAAATGGTCCTACATTGATTAGAACTGCTGTTTTTGTAAAGCTTTCAAATCACCAAAAGAAATCTGGAGAACTGCAGAAGTGTGACTTTACTACCTGCAAGTCATAGTGAACAATGGCTGCAACAGCATTTCCTGCAATAACGAAAACTAAACAAACATAACGAAAACAAACAAAAAAAACCCACACTTGCCACCCTACTGTTGTGGCTTATTTTAGGCCCTGGATAGGCTCCCGTTTCACAGAAGAACAGAAGGCCGAGTATGGCAGTCATACGTGATCCCACAAGGCTATGGGCACGTAGTCTAGAGTCACATGAGTTATTTTAGCTAGTTACGTTTTATGGGTTGGGTTATTATTTAGATATTTAAGGTCTAGGTCACGACACATGATTGTGTTTGTGTTGGAGCATTGCTGGGCTGCCGTGATTACTGGTCGTCCTTTCTTGCCACTATACATTCTTATTTCACAATCTTTCCAATAAATACTAACCTTCCTTGACTGCCATTTCCTGTCTTTGTGTCATTATTTTATTACGGTTCAAGGTCATGTGACCTATACACGGCCCACACATCGGATGTTACGAGGTTTAAAATGTTTGTTCACCTCAATAATTTCTGAGCTTTCCATTGGGGATGTGTGTGCATGAGTGCATGTGTGTGTGTGTGTGTGTGTCAGTCAGTAAAAAGACTGTTCCAAAGAATTTTGTGAAATTGGCTAAAGCAATTACTTTTTCCTGATGCGTGAATGTGGTGTTGTTGTAGGTACTTGTGTATTTTGGCAGCGCCCATCGCATCGCATACCATAAGGCATACGATGGTATGCGATGCGACGCGATATTGTACAATGCCATACAATTGTAAAATTGTATGGCATTGTATATGGCATACAATGCCATACGATGCGATGCGATTAAACATTGTATAAGCACCCTAATGGGTGCTTACAATGTTAAATGCACCTCCACGCCACCCCCCCACTATAAACGTGAACCCGAAGCGTGGCGAGCGCAGCGAGCCCACGAGGGGCGGCGGTACGCGTCCTACGACCTTTTCATACCCCCACTATCCACGTCGGCGTGGAGTTGAGAATAAAAAGTATGGCGAGCGCAGCGAGCCACCGAGCCCGAAGCGTGGCGAGCGCAGCGTGCCCCGCGAGGGGACACGGATACCTGTGAAGCCCGCAAGGGGACTCCGATACCTGTGAAGGTATCCGCGTCCGCTCGCCACGCTTCGGGCTCGGTGGCTCGCCACACTTTCTATTCTCAACTCCACGCCGACGTGGATAGTGGGGGTATGAAAAGGTCGGAGGACGTGTACCGCCGCCCCGCGCGGGCTCGCTGCGCTCGCCACGCTTCGGGTTCACGTTTATAGTGGGGGGGGGGGTGGCGTGGGGATGCATTTAACATTGTAAGCACCCATTAGGTGCTTTCATCGTATAGAGGCCAAAAATCGCATTGCATCGCATCGCATGCCATCGGGTGCATGGCATGCGATGCGGTTCGATTAAAACATCGCGCGATGGAAATCGGGGGCGCCGCTATAATACACAAGTACCTTGTTGTGTACTGCAGCGTTATGTAGAATGCTGCATACAGTGTAGTTAAAAACCTCTTTGACATCAAACTCACGTTTCCCCTTTCATTTCCCTTTCCCAGTGTTCTCTCTAAGCTATTTGTTTTGCTCATTTAACTGTATACTACTTCTTATTACTGTTCCTTTACACTTTTATTGGCACCTTCCTTTCTGCCTGCTGCCTTCTTTATTACCCCATTAACTGGCCTTTACTTCAGTAGTTGCTGCCAGGATGCACTCTGTTCTCACCTTTTCATCTGAAATATTTCCGTTTCTTCCTGTAAAGTATGGAGGGCTGATGGGTTTGACAGTGACACAATGCTGACCCCCTTCCAGATGCAGCCACAAGTGTGCCTATATACACTGATTGATGTCATAACAAATTACCTGTAGATTTACCTCATAGCTGCCCTGAGGCTATTTACCCTTCAGTGAAATTATCTGGGCAGCACCCACCCCCACCCCCCCAACACACACAAGCAGGTGGCAGTGTCACAGCCTTCCATATTAATCTGCCTATTGCTTGTATCGGTCCGTCAGGGTTAATGTCACTCTTGTGTAATATTATGTACTAGTTACTTCCCTGCAGGATACAGAATGTCTATGGTACTGATGCATAATTGTCGGTTATTGCACTGCCTCAGGGCACCGCCTCCTTCTGACATCACAGATCAGAGTTCTGCGTATGAAAGTGCATTATCAGAGTCCCACTTTGCTTACAGTATCTCCAAATGTGGGAAGTATGGGGATCTGTCACATATCGTAAGTCGGAAGTATGCATACAGTCAGGGCTATTTTTCAGCAGGCTCCAGCAGGAACTGAGGCCCTTATTCTAGTTCATTCTTTCTGACAAAATATTTCTTAGATGGACAAAACCATGTGCACTGCAGGTGGAGAGATAATTAGATTTGGGTGGGGTTTTACACCTGCCTCACCAGCAGTGCCCATGGTTTTGTCCATCTAAGAAATATTTTGTCAGAAAGAATGAACTAGAATAAGGGCCTCAGTTCCTGCTGGAGCCTACTGAAAAATAGCCCTGCATACAGTGTATTTCTTATGTTTAAATGGGATACGGTCATTCGGGCTACAGTATATTGTTCAACAAGCATTGGGTCAACACCATTAGGTCGACATGCAGATAAGTCGACATGGTTCTAGGTCGACATGGGTCAAGGTCGACATGGGTTCAGGTAGACAGGTCATTAGGTCAATACACACGCATTAGGTCAACAGTGTCTAGGTTAACAGTCAAAACGTCAACATGGGGATTTTCACTGTTTTTTGAGCCGACATGTGCCGGCAGGTGGTGTTTCATACCCTACTCTCCATGGTGGGAGAATAAAATAGTGTGCCGAGCAATGCGAGGGGATGCGATGCACTTCAAACTGTGTCCATGTCGACTGTGTCGACGTTCAGGTAAAAAAAAAAACTGTGACAAACCCCATGTCGACCTTTTGACCTAGACACTGTCGACCTAATGCTTGTGTCGACCTAATGCCCTGTAGACCTAGACCCATGTCAACCTAGAACCATGTTGACCTTGACCCATGTCGACCTAGAACATGTTGCCCTTCTCCCTTGTCAACCTAATTGTGTCGACTTAATGCTTGTCGACTAACATACTGTAGACCAAACGATCCGAACTGTTCACATTAGAATGCACAGTGGTTATAAAGCAAAGCTTGTATTGTGGGACAGCTAATTAGTATTATAGAAATCACGCCCATTTTTCATAACATTTAACAATGGCAACATTAGGACCTCTGGTAGATTCTCTGACTGCATTTAGGCTGGCACCTGATATAACACAGAAACAATAGCACATAAGAAAATTGCCACTGCTTATAAATGAAGAAAAAAGTTTGTAGAACATTTTAAGACACTGTTTGTTTGTCTACACGTTCACAGCTGAGAACATTCAGCATTAACATTATTATTGTATTGTTCCACTATAACTGATGTCAATTGTATTATTGTAGAAATTGCTGAAAATGAGACCACAGAAACAGGAGGTTTAAATATAACAGATTGTGAGGTGGATGTTTAATTGTATAGGACAGCTTGAGCACAGCCTGATTTAGACTTCTGTGGTAACATTTCTTTACAATAGTTTTCCAGTAATTCCTTCTGAAATTAGCCCTCTGCGTGCACCGCAATAGGCCTAATGTTAGAAAATAAAATGCAGGATTTCTTTAATTCTTTTATACCACCAGTTATTATGTTGATTAGCTCACGGAAACAATCATGCTTTATTTTTTTTTATTTTGCAAAATGACTACTTTTGGAAAAAGCTAAGTGCAACTGTCAAAAGTTTAATGACAGCCTATTCTATAATTATAGACGCGTTAATGGTGGAGTGGTAATAAGCACAAATTGTTGGTGTTCTCCAAACTTCAGACAATACTTTAGTGGATGTGTTGCTAGGATGATGCCCTGGTGCAAATAAGGTGACGGTGTATTACGTTATACTCTTGCTTGCAGTGAGGTTGGGTACTGAAGTTATGCAGCAACTATGCAATTATCTTTTAAGAAAAAAAATACATGCGTAAGGTTAAAGAAATCAGCAATGTTGCTTTGGATGCAAACACTAGTGATGGTTTTACATTAGGCAACATTGGGGCTAGTCTGTGGTTAGGGTTATGGGTGAGTCTGTGGTTAGGGTTATGGGTGAGTCTGTGGTTAGGGTTATGGGTGTGTCTGTGGTTAGGGTTATGGGTGTGTCTGTGGTTGGGGTTATGGGTGAGTCTGTGGTTAGGGTTATGGGTGGTCTGTGGTTGGGGTTATGGGTGAGTCTTTGGATAGGGTTATGGGTGAGTCTGTGGATAGGGTTATGGGTGAGTCTGTGGATAGGGGTATGGGTGAGTATGTGGTTAAGGTTATGGTTGAGTCTGTGGTTAGGGTTATGGGTGGTCTGTGGATAGGGTTATGGGTGAGTCTGTGGTTAGGGTTATGGGTGAGTCTGTGGTTAGGGTTATGGATGAGTCTGTGATTAGAGTTATGGGTGAGTCTGTGGTTAGGGTTATGGGTGGTCTGTGGTTGGGGTTATGGGTGAGTCTTTGGATAGGGTTATGGGTGGTCTGTGGATAGGGTTATGGGTGAGTCTGTGGTTAGGGTTATGGGTGAGTCTGTGGTTAGGGTTATGGATGAGTCTGTGATTAGAGTTATGGGTGAGTCTGTGGTTAGGGTAATGGGTGGTCTGTGGTTAGGGTTATGGGTGAGTCTGTGGTTGGGGTTATGGGTGAGTCTGTGGTTAGGGTTATGGGTGGTCTGTGGTTAGGGTTATGGGTGAGTCTGTGGTTAGGGTTATGGGTGAGTCTGTGGTTAGGGTGGTCTGTGGTTAGGGTTATGGGTGAGTCTGTGGTTAGGGTTATGGGTGAGTCTGTGGTTAGGGTGGTCTGTGGTTAGGGTTATGGGTGAGTCTGTGGTTAGGGTTATGGGTGAGTCTGTGGTTAGGGTGGTCTGTGGTTAGGGTTATGGGTGAGTCTGTGGTTAGGGTTATGTGTGAGTTCTTGGGATGCCTAAGAACTCGGGAGCGCGGCTCACGGTGGGCTCGGGGGGCACTGTTCGGAGCGGTTCGGATTCCACGGAATCTGGAACGCTCGTCTGTAATATTAAGTAGGAAAGCTTTGTGTTTGTGTGTGTGTTGGGGGGGGGGGTTCTGTAAATGCAAATATGTATACATATGCATGTACATAGGTATGTGGATATATACATACACACAGTATATACTGTATATATACATATATACATATATATATATATATATATATATATATATATATTCCATTCTTACTGGAATGGGGGGGGGGGGGGGGGTCTGAACTGTAACTTGCATCTGTGTAGGAACAATGTAATCCTACGGTCTGCAGACTGGCCATGGTCAGTGCACCATATTTTGTGAGTACAGTATAACAGTCACAGGGTGCGACACATCTGTTTTTTCGTCCACTCCCCGTTACTGGACCTTCCCCAAACGGTCCCAGATTATCAATTAATTGACATATTAATCTGCTCTTCGAGCTGCATCAAAAAGGTGTCTTACACTTTAGCAGTGAGGCCACTAGAGTAGCTATGGGGCATTGAGTACATCTCTAAACAAAGCCCAATTGCAGGATATATTAGCCTGTGATTAGGAGTGTATCAAACCAAGCTGTCTGATTATTAACCCTTTGAGTGCCAAGCGAATTTGTCAAAATAGTTGTAAAAATTGACAAGCAAACATTTTTATTCATCATAATGACCTTATCTAGAAAAAAAAAATTTTTTTTTTACACACAACATTTTTTATTTGAATTAATATAACAAATGTGAGCGACAGTGGCAGAAGTTATCACTATTACTTCTCGTCTTTCTCAGCAATGTTAGTAGCAACTTGTATATTCAATGTTACTGGTAATTTACTGTATTCAGAACATTGGTGACTTTAACTATGTGGATCTGGAAATCAATGGATAAAATATTTTTAAAGTTTAAATTGCTATAACAGTGCACCCCTGCCAGAGGCAGATTTAAACCTCATGGGGCCCTAAGCAAGATACTGGTTAGGGGCCCTCCTCCCCTCAACAATCGATAGAAGTATATTTTTGTGTATATGCAGGGCCAGCGCCACCACTTGGCAGCTTTAGGCATTTGCCTAGGGCGCCGGCCACCGGAGGGTGGAAATTGGAGCAGGTGTCCTGCCCCCTGGATGAGATGGAGGTAATTTCCCCCCCATGGAGTGACTTCGTGGCCACATCATCCATCCCCCCTGCCCCCCATGGAGTTTCTCAGCATGCCACTCATTGCGTGCGCTATCTCTTCCTGCAGTGCACGCACACACCCACGTCCTGCCTTCCCCCCCCCCCACCCATGCCTTACCATCCACTGTGGTGTGGTGGGAGAATAAAATAGTGTGCCGAGCATAGCCTGGCACCATGCCCGAAGCATGGCGAGCGCAGTGAGCCATGTGAGGGGAACGCGGTGCTACGTTTTAGTGTCCATGTTGACTGTGTCGACATTTTGGACATTTTTTTTTAAAACCCATGTTGCCCTTTTCACTATCGACCCAATGACCCTGTCGACCTAAGCCATGTCGACATAGACTCATGTCGACCTATATGTATGTTGACCTAATGGTGTCAACCTAATGTCGTCCAACATGCTGGTGACCTACGTATCCACACCCATATTTTTGTTGCTGATTGTAGGCAGCATTAATGGACTACCTTGGTGCGTGCACAGTCTACTGATAAATACTCCGCTGCCTGAACATCAGCATTGTGTACAAATATGAATCATGTCTTATGGAAGTAGCTTAATACCTTTGTTACATCAAAAACCACTAAAGGAACTTACGGAGTGTTTGCAGGTCCATGTGATGTCATGACATCGTGAGGTAGTCACGCAATGCGTCTCTAGAAAAATCTTGTCTATTTTTATGGGGCCCCTTGGGACTTGCTGGGCCCTAGGCAGATGCCTAGGTTGCTTGTGGAAAATCCACTTCTGGACCCCATTCATGAACATTTTTGCCATTTACAGTTATTAGTGTTATCATATTTATATTAAAAGTACATTTAATAGTGCCATCTCTGTTTGTTTTTGAGTATATCTATTATATATGAGCATTGCAACCTCCTCTGACAGTTTATTATAATTGTAGCTAATTGGGTATCATTAAAGAGGTTTTATTTATTTACTATAATCCTTCAGTGATTTTCCTGTCCGATTAAGTGTCATAAAATTCTGCTGTGGTGTTTCTGCTGTGGGATGTGTTGGCCTGTGATACACAATCAAGCGTACTTAACCCCTTCCCGACATTTGACGTACATTTACGTCATGGTCGGGAAGTACTTCCCGACACATGGCGTAAATGTACGTCATGGCATTTAACTGTCACCGCGTCTATAGACGCGGTGACAGTTTCAACATGTCTGCTGTCCCTGACAGCAGACATGTCCGTGCATGCCCAGGGGGGGCTGCGATGCCGCCCCCCCGTCGGCGATCGCTGTGATTGGCTGTTCAGTGTGAACAGCCAATTACAGCGTTTTCCTGTGTCACCGGCGAATAACGTTCGCCGGTGACACGGGATCAGAGGTGATTGGTGCTGTAAAGTACAGCACCAATCACCGCGGGGTGTGAGGGTGACACTGGTGTCACCCCACCGCACCCCGCCCGCCCCCAAAGGCCGTGATTGGTTCGTCGGACCGACGGACCAATCACAGCCAAGGAGGGGGATTTAAACTAACGGTGACTGCACTGCAGACGCCATTCCGGTCTGGAATAGCGTGCAGTGCGGTCACCGTACCTCCCTGCCGCCATACTGACCAGAACCTTGCTCCATAGCTTGCTCCATACTTACCTGATCGCTGCTTCATCACTGCTTCCTGGATCCTGTTACTACTTGTGCCTTCCTGTGAAATTGTGCTGCTGCAGTGTACTAGCTAGATAGATAGAGAGATAGAGAGATAGATAGAGAGATAGAGAGATAGAGAGATAGAGAGAGATAGAGAGAGATAGAGAGAGATAGAGAGAGATAGAGAGAGAGATAGTGTCAGAGAGTGCTGATCGCTGCTTCATCACTGCTTCCTGGATCCTGTTGCTACTTGTGCCTTCCTGTGAAATTGTGCTGCTGCAGTGTACTAGCTAGATAGAGAGATAGATAGAGAGATAGAGAGAGATAGAGAGAGAGAGATAGATAGAGAGGCCTAGTGACAGAGTGCTATATTTTGTGCTGCTGCAGTGTGATAGTTATAGAGAGATAGAGAGAGATAGAGAGAGATAGTGTCAGAGAGTGCTATATTTTGTGCTGCTGCAGTGTGATATAGTTATAGATAGAGAGAGATAGAGAGAGAGAGATAGATAGAGAGGCCTAGTGACAGAGTGCTATATTTTGTGCTGCTGCAGTGTGATAGTTATAGAGAGATAGAGAGAGAGAGATAGAGAGAGATAGTGACAGATTGTGCTATATATTTTTGATATAACTGACTGCTGCCCCCTCCTTTTGTGCTGATCAGTATAAATTAACTGATCAGCAACTTTTTGGGGGCGCAGGTTTTTTTTTATATATAGATATACCTGTCAGTGCTGCTGCTGCAGTGTCATAGAGTGATAGATAGTGAGAGATAGAGAGATAGAGAGAGATAGTGACAGAGAGTGATAGAGAGTGCTAAATTTTTTGTCTGCTGCCCCCGCCTTTTGTGCTGATCACTATATCTGAGGTGATCAGCAACTTTTTTGGGGGTACAGAGGTTTTTTTTTTTTTATATATACCTGTCAGTTGCACCAAAGGTTGTGCACCTGCTGCACCTCACTGGTAATCAGTGTCGCATCACTGATCACCTTTTTTTTTTTTGTGTGTGTGCTGTGGGGTCTTTTTTTAATTTTTTTTTTACACACACTGTGATTTTGTGGGTGTCCTGTGGCCGCTGTGCGCTGATCAGTGACGTACATCACTGATCATCTTTTTCGGTACAGGGTTGATCTATATTTTTTTTTTTTTGATCAAATTCCTGTTGCCTTTGAGCGCTGTTCAGTGACAGACGTTACTGACCAACATCTGTGCTCAATTTTTGGCGCAGGACCTTTTTTTTTTTTTAACCCCTTAAATTTTTTATTTTTAACCCCTTCATTTTTTTTTTTTTTATTGGTATAAAGTATTTTTTTTTTTTCTGCACCACATACACACTACACACTACATACCCCCCGGATTGAAATAAAGTTTGTACCCCCCCCTACACTATACACGTGTTGAAACATTTCACTACCAGTAACACAAAAATAAAAATGGCATCCCAAATGTCCTCCCAAATGTCCTCCCAAATGTCCTCCCAGTCATCCAGGAGAATGTATTCAGCGGAGGAGGCATATGCCCTGCTTGCTTCTGACTCTGACACAGCCAGTGATGCAAGCGGGGAATTTGAAGGATTCGCCTTAAGCTCCTCTTCCTCCTCTGGTGATGAGGGACCCCCTCAAAGACGCCCCCGTAGAGCAGCTGAGACCCCCCCCCCAATAATTGATCTCGTATGGACCCCACCACCAGACAATTTTGAGCCCCAGGTTCCTGAGTTTTTGGCCATGCCAGGAATCCAATTTGATTCCACAGGTCTCAGAGAAATTGACTTTTTCAAATTATTTTTCTCTGATGATTTTATAAATTTAATGGTGGACCAAACTAATTTATATGCCCAGCAGTTTATTGCTCAAAACCCCACGTCATCATTTGCTAGGTGGACCCCTGTAGATGCAGTAGAGATGATGACGTTTTGGGGTCTGGTGTTTCATATGGGCATAGTAAAAAAGCCAGAAATTAGGCAATATTGGAGTACAGATGTTCTGTACAGTACTCCATTTTACCGTATGGCCATGCCCCGGACTCGATTTGAGACAATTCTTAAATTTATACATTACACCGATAATGCACAGTGCCCACCCAGAGATGATCCCACCTTTGACCGGCTATTCAAAGTCAGGCCGGTCATTGATCATTTCAGTGCCAAATTTGAAGAGGTGTACATCCCTGAAAAATTTATTTGTATCGACGAGTCCCTTATACATTTTAAAGGAAGGGTTAAATTCCGCCAGTACCTTCCCAGTAAGAGGGCAAGGTATGGCATAAAAATGTACAAACTGTGTGAAAGCACCTCAGGGTACACCCACAGGTTTAGGGTTTATGAAGGGAAGGATTCAAGAATTGAACCGCCAGAATGCCCCCCCTCCCTCATAGGTGTTAGTGGGAAAATTGTCTGGGATTTAGTGCACCCCTTCCTGGATAAAGGTTATCACCTCTATGTGGATAACTTTTACACCAGCATCCCCCTGTTTAAGGCCCTTGGTTCAAGAGGTACAGCAGCTTGCGGTACTGTGCGCAAGAACCAAAGAGGCCTCCCAAAAACGCACATTGCCCAAGTAATGAGAAGGGGTGAAAGCAGGGGAATATGCACCGAAAATATGTTGTTGGTCAAATATAAGGACAAGAGGGATGTCCTTATACTGACAACAATTCACGGAGACAGTACCACCTCCGTCCCTGTACGAGGTACCAGTACCCACACCTCCAAACCTAATTGTATCCTGGATTACAATAGGTACATGGGCGGAGTGGATCTTTCAGATCAGGTACTGAAGCCGTACAGTGCCCTGCGGAAAACAAAAATCTGGTACAAGAAGGTGGCCGTGTATATCATCCAGATGGCACTGTATAACGCTTACGTGCTATTCCGTTCTACCGGCCAGAGGGGGACATTTATGCACTTTCAAGAGGAAGTCATAAAGGGCCTAATATTTGGGAACCAGCAGGCAGAGGGCCCCAGTACTTCTAGTACTGGCCCCCGTATTGTACCAGGGCAGCATTTTCCTGATGAAATCCCCTCCACTGGAAAAAAGGGCAGGACACAAAAAAGGTGCAAAGTTTGCTATAAAAAGGGAATAAGAAAGCAAACTATTTTCCAGTGTGACACTTGCCCCGACAAACCCGGCCTATGTATAAAGGAGTGTTTTAAAATATACCACACATCTATGGAATATTAGGTTCATAATTTCACCGTGCTTCGGGGGTCTTGCTAATGCCACATAGCACCCACCATTCATTCCACCAGAATCTGAGCCGCAAAATCCAAAAATCACTCCTTCCCTTCTGAGTCCTGCCATGCACCCAACTGGTATTTTTTGGTCACATGTGAGGCATTGCCGTACTCGGGAGAAATTGGGGCACATATTTTGGGGTGCTTTGTCTCCTTCATTCCTTGTGAAAATGAAAAATTTTGAGCCAGAACTGCATTTTTGTGTAAAAAAATGTAATTTTTCATGTTCACTGCCCACTTGTATCAAAATTGGTGAAACCCCTGGGGGTTTGAAATGTACACTATACCCCTAGATGAATTCCCTGAGGGGTGTAGTTTGCAAAATGGGGTCACTTGTGGGGGGGTTCCACTGTATTGGTGCTTTGGGGGTCTTGCTAATGCGACATAGCACCCACCATCATTCCACCAGAATTTGTGCTGCAAAATCCAAATATCACTCCTTCCCTTCTGAGTCCTGCCACTTTTTGGTCACACATGAGGCATTGCCGTACTCGGGAGAAATTGGGGCACAGATTTTGGGGTGCTTTGTCTCCTTCATTCCTTCTGAAAATGAAAAATTTTGAGCCAGAACTGCATTTTTGTGTAAAAAAATGTAATTTTTCATTTTCACTGCCCACTTGTATCAAAATTGGTGAAACCCCTGGGGGTTTTAAATGTACACTATACCCCTAGATGAATTCCCTGAGGGGAGTAGTTTGCAAAATGGGGTGACTTGTGGGGGGGTTCCACTGTATTGGTGCAACATAGCACCCACCATTCATTCCACCAGAATATGTGCTGCAAAATCCAAAAATCACTCCTTCCCTTCTGAGTCCTGCCATGCACCCAACTGGTATTTTTTGGTCACATGTGAGGCATTGCCGTACTCGGGAGAAATTGGGGCACAGATTTTGGGGTGCTTTTTCTCCTTCATACCTTCTGAAAATGAAAAATTTTGAGCCAGAACTGCATTTTTGTGTAAAAAAATGTAATTTTTCATTTTCACTGCCCACTTGTATCAAAATTGGTGAAACCCCTGGGGGTTTGAAATGTACACTATACCCCTAGATGAATTCCCTGAGGGGTGTAGTTTGCAAAATGGGGTCACTTGTGGGGGGGTTCCACTGTATTGGTGCTTGGGGGGTCTTGCTAATGCGACATAGCACCCACCAAAATTCCACCAGAATCTGAGCTGCAAAATCCAAAAATCACTCCTTCCCTTTTGAGTCCTGCCATGCACCCAACTGGTATTTTTTGGTCACATGTGAGGCATTGCCGTACTCGGGAGAAATTGGGGCACATATTTTGGGGTGCTTTTTCTCCTTCATACCTTCTGAAAATGAAAAATTTTGAGCCAGAACTGCATTTTTGTGTAAAAAATGTAATTTTTCATGTTCACTGCCCACTTGTATCAAAATTGGTGAAACCCCTGGGGGTTTGAAATGTACACTATACCCCTAGATGAATTCCCTGAGGGGTGTAGTTTTCAAAATGGGGTGACTTGTGGGGGGGTTCCACTGTATTGGTGCTTGGGGGGTCTTGCTAATGCGACATAGCACCCACCAAAATTCCACCAGAATCTGAGCCGCAAAATCCAAAAATCACTCCTTCCGTTCTGAGTCCTGCCATGCACCCAACTGGTATTTTTTGGTCACATGTGAGGCATTGCCGTACTCGGGAGAAATTGGGGCACATATTTTGGGGTGCTTTTTCTCCTTCATACCTTCTGAAAATGAAAAATTTTGAGCCAGAACTGCATTTTTGTGTAAAAAAATGTAATTTTTCATTTTCACTGCCCACTTGTATCAAAATTGGTGAAACCCCTGGGGGTTTGAAATGTACACTATACCCCTAGATGAATTCCCTGAGGGGTGTAGTTTTCAAAATGGGGTGACTTGTGGGGGGGTTCCACTGTATTGGTGCTTGGGGGGTCTTGCTAATGCGACATAGCACCCACCAAAATTCCACCAGAATCTGAGCTGCAAAATCCAAAAATCACTCCTTCCCTTTTGAGTCCTGCCATGCACCCAACTGGTATTTTTTGGTCACATGTGAGGCATTGCCGTACTCGGGAGAAATTGGGGCACAGATTTTGGGGTGCTTTTTCTCCTTCATACCTTCTGAAAATGAAAAATTTTGAGCCAGAACTGCATTTTTGTGTAAAAAATGTAATTTTTCATGTTCACTGCCCACTTGTATCAAAATTGGTGAAACCCCTGGGGGTTTGAAATGTACACTATACCCCTAGATGAATTCCCTGAGGGGTGTAGTTTTCAAAATGGGGTGACTTGTGGGGGGGTTCCACTGTATTGGTGCTTGGGGGGTCTTGCTAATGCGACATAGCACCCACCAAAATTCCACCAGAATCTGAGCCGCAAAATCCAAAAATCACTCCTTCCGTTCTGAGTCCTGCCATGCACCCAACTGGTATTTTTTGGTCACATGTGAGGCATTGCCGTACTCGGGAGAAATTGGGGCACATATTTTGGGGTGCTTTTTCTCCTTCATACCTTCTGAAAATGAAAAATTTTGAGCCAGAACTGCATTTTTGTGTAAAAAAATGTAATTTTTCATTTTCACTGCCCACTTGTATCAAAATTGGTGAAACCCCTGGGGGTTTGAAATGTACACTATACCCCTAGATGAATTCCCTGAGGGGTGTACTTTGCAAAATGGGGTGACTTGTGGGGGGGTTCCACTGTATTGGTGCAACATAGCACCCACCATTCATTCCACCAGAATCTGTGCTGCAAAATCCAAAAATCACTCCTTCCCTTCTGAGTCCTGCCATGCACCCAACTGGTATTTTTTGGTCACATGTGAGGCATTGCCGTACTCGGGAGAAATTGGGGCACAGATTTTGGGGTGCTTTTTCTCCTTCATACCTTCTGAAAATGAAAAATTTTGAGCCAGAACTGCATTTTTGTGTAAAAAAATGTAATTTTTCATTTTCACTGCCCACTTGTATCAAAATTGGTGAAACCCCTGGGGGTTTGAAATGTACACTATACCCCTAGATGAATTCCCTGAGGGGTGTAGTTTTCAAAATGGGGTGACTTGTGGGGGGGTTCCACTGTATTGGTGCTTGGGGGGTCTTGCTAATGCGACATAGCACCCACCAAAATTCCACCAGAATCTGAGCTGCAAAATCCAAAAATCACTCCTTCCCTTCTGAGTCCTGCCATGCACCCAACTGGTATTTTTTGGTCACATGTGAGGCATTGCCGTACTCGGGAGAAATTGGGGCACAGATTTTGGGGTGCTTTGTCTCCTTCATACCTTCTGAAAATGACAAATTTGGAGCCAGAACTGCATTTTTGTGTAAAAAAAATAATTTTTCATTTTCACTGCCCAGTTGTACCACAATTGGTGAAACCCCTGGGGGTTTGAAATGTACACTATACCCCTAGATGAATTCCCTGAGGGGTGTAGTTTGCAAAATGGGGTCACTTGTGGGGGGGTTCCTAACTTTTAGCATCTTATGGTGCCTTGAAACCTACATGGTGCCTAAAAAATAATCTCATAAAAAGGAGGCTCCAAAATCAAGTAGGTGCTCCTTCTATTATGAAGCCTGTGGTTTGGTCACCGTGCACACTAGGGCCACATATAGGATATTTATGAAAACAAAAGAATTGGGGGAATCAATTTTTAGTCACATTTCTCTAGTAAAATGTACTGTGTTCCTTATAAAAATGTATTAAAATTGCAAATCTGCAAAAAAAAAGAAATTTTGAAATTTCACCTGCACTTTGTTTTAATTCCTGTGAAACACCTAAAGGGTTAACAAACTTCCAAAATGCTGTTTTGAATACTGTGAGGGGTGCAGTTTTTGAAATGGCATCATTTATGGGGGTGTCTCACATACAAGTCCCTCAAAGTTACATCAGAACTGAACTGGTCCCTAAAAAAATCAGTGTTTGAAATTTTCTTGAAAATTTGAGAATTTGCTATTCATATTGTAAGCCTCCTAGTGTCCCAAAAAATTAAAAGGAAGTTGAAATAATGATGTCAACATAAAGTAGACATATGGCCTATGTTAGTTATTCACTATTTTGAGTGGTAAGATTATTTGTCTCACAAGCAGAAAATTTAACATTTTGCAAATCGCTAAATTTTCCATTTTTTCACGATATTTTGGTATTTTTCACAAAAAAACACAGACTGTATCGACCCAAATTTACCACTAATTTGAAGTACAATGTGTCACGAGAAAACAATCTCAAAATCACTGGGATAAGTAAAAGCAAAAAAAAGTTATACCCACTTAAGTGAGACATGTCAGATTTGAAAAAAAGGGCTCTGTCAGGAACGCAAAAACTGGCTCTGTCAGGAAGGGGTTAAAGGAAAATTGACTTATACTGTATGTGGAAAACAGTCATTTAAACATATTATTGTTGTAGCCAATCAAATTAATGCTTGCATTTTTTTTTTTATTGCCAGCTGAAATCTGATTGGTGGTTAAGAGCTGTGGATCATTATTAATACACTGAGCAAGAATTTTATATACTGTATATAAAAAAAAAGTTTTTAAATCTGTTAGATGATCACTTTTAGCAGACATCAACATAATTATCCAAGTAAAACACACATTGTTCCCAGGATGAAGATTTTTGTTAGAAACAAAACGTTTTCTCTTCTTTCATTTAAATTTAGAAAATTTAAATTAATCTCAAAAGGAAAAACATAACACATTTAAAATGGAGTTTGCCAAAAAATAATAATAAAGTGTGTGCTACAAAAGAAACAGCTGTTACGGAAAGTATGAAAATCTTTTAAGCACTTAAGAAGTTTCAGCATAAAAAAATACAATCGAAAGAGGTCACAAAAACATTCCTCAAATACAAACAAAAAAAAAACATAAAAATATAACTTGACTAAAATAAAAATTCAATAGTTGTTAATTAAAAAAAAGAAGGCTTTTGTGATAGTTGAAGTTAGTTAGGGTCATACATGGGTCTATACACTTGGACGGAAATAAAGTTGATGGAGATATCAGTATCAGCCAATCAGCCAATAAGCTTCTGTCAATTTTCAAACACAGACTGTACTCCTGCTCCTTCCCCATTATCCATGCTTAATCATTTTACCGGGGCCCGACAGAACTGTAGGCACCCCTGCATAACCAACACATTGTTATGCTTAATCTGCAACTTTTTGCCAGTTCGTTAGCAACAACAGTATTAATTATAAATGCCTAATAGACTTTAAGCAACACTGGGGCAGGATGCACTAAAGCAAAAATACGGTATAAAAAAAAAAAAACAGTTTTCTGTGGGTTTTTTTTTTTTGCATACTTTATTTAGTTAACATGAAAGGGTACAAATATTACTTTCTTGTACCAAGGGCAATACTATTTAGTTTATTTGTTACAGGATTGTACTAGTTCAAACATTAATACCATGTGCACTATTATTTTATTATGATGTGGGCAGCCGTGTTTTCCAGAATGGGGAAAACACTTTAAATACCCACCTCTGGCACTAAAAGTGCAATTATAAGGTAGCATGGATGTGTAATGGTTAGAATTACTGCCTCACAGCACTGAGATCAAGGGTCCAATTCCCACCATGGCCCTAACTGTGTGGAGTTTGTATATTCTCCCCATGCTTGCGTGGGTTTACTTCGGGTACTCCGGTTTCCTCCCACAATCCAAAAATATACTGGTAGGTTAATTTGCTTCCAACAAACCTAACCCTAGAAGGAATGTGTGTTTGTGTGTATCTATGGTAGGGAATATAGAGTGTGAGCTCCACTGGGGCAGGGACTGATGTGAATGTTCAAATACTGTATTCTCCGTAGAGCGCTATGGAATAGGTGTGTGCTATATAAATAAAGTAACACATATATAAATAGTGAGTTGGATTGGAATTCTTATTGCTTGCAATACTAAAAGCTGCCACTTGGCACTCATGAGTTACCAGTGTATATATTGCCTTTTGTAGTGTCAGAAGCACTTGCACCATATTTTAATCTTTACACCATAATACTCAATGGCAAGGGGTACCATTAAGGGTATATTGCTAATAATCATCATTAGGATTTTTTTATGGCCGCCATAGAAGAATTCGCTCAGGCATTTTTGAAAATGCAAAGGGGAAGGTTTTTTTTTTTTTTCTTTATGTGATTTTTCTCATTCTGAAAGGCAAGATAGCTCAAACGGAACATTGTCTGTGCTATCTCCTCTTTTTTCACTTACTAAAAAGCATTGGTTTACCATGGGGATGACAATTTGAGCCTTAATGCATGGAACAATTTCTATATCTTCCATGCAATTTAAAATCATATGCTTTGATGTGCTAGTTGGCCTTTAGTAAATTGCTTGGCTTACAACCCGTACATCAAAGCGGAGGAAATCCGAAGGTATGATGGAACTGCAGCTTAGCAATGCTCCCTCTCTGAGTCCTTCATTTTCTTTGCCATTTTAAAGAATGGATAGGAGGGATGGCTACTTTTGTTCTGGGGGAGAAGGCAAGCACAAGAAAGTGTCCCAGGTATTCTACCATTCTGCCAGCAACAGAAAACAATGTCAATGTGGTTTGTCTAGGGTAGTGTTTCTGAAACACAGTCTTCGGTACCGCTAACAGTGCATGTTTTGCAGGTCTCCTAGTTAGTGCACAGATGTATTCAGTAATGGCTGACATAGGTGCCGATTTATGTTTTTGCTGGTGGGTGCTCAAGCCAAAAATATAGAGGAGTGGCTTCATGGGGAAGGGGTGTGGCCGCAAAATAAAACCAATTTATATTACGAAACACAGTTGTCTCCAATATTCAAATTATGGCAACAGAGTTCCACATCCATAAATGTCCCCACAGTGCAGGTACAAAAATGCCCCCACAGTGCAGGTACATAAATGCCCCCACAGTGCAGGTACATAAATGCCCCCACAGTGCAGGTACATAAATGCCCCCACAGTGCAGCTACATAAATGCCCCCACAGTGCAGGTACATAAATGCCCCCACAGTGCAGGTACTCCGCAGACAGAATACACTCTTCCCGGCATACTATTTCCCAGGCGGCGGGTCCAGCAATGTTTGCAGTTGCAAATTAGAAAGTTAATATGGTGGGCCAGCAGCGGGACTCGGGCCCGTGGGTGCTCAACAATTTCCGTGGGTGCTCGGGCCCTTGAGCACCCACAGAACCGACACCTATGATGGCAGATAAATTTGAAAAAATCCTCAGTTGGAACTAATTATTTAAATTGTTATAATAAGGAGATTGTAATACAAACACTGGAGACTGAAGTTGCCTGGAAACTGAAGTTCCCTGGAGACTGAAGTTGGGAAACACTGGTTTAGGGGAAGATTATATATAGACACTGGTTCAGGGGAAGATTATACAGATGTAGCCACTGTCATCCTTGGCCGGGGCTTGCTAGACCCTCCCCTCTGGCGAGCGCCGGCGGTCAGGGGCTACACTGAATTGGGATGCGCGTGCATCTCACATGCACGCGCTTCCAAGTTTCTCGACGGCGGTGCTGTGGGTCCTTGTCTGTCTCCGCTTCAGGGAGATGGGCAGGGTTAGGGGGGTCTCGGGGCAGCGAGGGGGACCGGCGGCGGCAAAGGACTTGGTGGGGACCCGGAGCAAGCTCCATTGCCATGGATGGAGTGTCTCGTATATGCTCGCCCCCTAGCGGGAGCCGGCATATGATGGAGGCTGGCGAAAGTATCGCAGCCCCTGCAATGAAGAGGCCGGCTCCATCTGTATATAGACACTGGTTTAGGGGAATATTAAATATAGACACTGGTTTAGGGGAAGAATATATATATATATAGACAATATAAAACAGGGTATATTCCAATATATATTGAAATGCTGACAACAATAATATATATATACTGTGTTTGGTAGCCATCCAGTAACTTGCCTGTCCTCTGAAATCCTGGGATGCAGAGAGAAGACAGACACATCAGAAATCCATATACGCCGGCAGTTGGAGGAATGGTGGAATGGTGCATCAGTAATAGTGCTGGCTGTAGGGGAGCGGAGGAGTAGGTGAGAGGAGGTGGTGGCACGTTCAATCCAAAGGGATATTGAGTAGCTGTGGGGTAGTGAGTTGGCAGTGAAAAGGTAAGGGGGAGAGGGCATTGAGCTTGGTGGATGAGGAGAGGGATGTAAGTTGGCAGCGGTTAGGGTGGTGGTAGAAAAGTGTAGCGATGTGAGTCAGCAGCGGTGGGCAGTGTCCAAGATAGGGGTTGTGGAATACTGTAGTTATGGTCTCCTCTGATTGGCTGCTGTAGCCTCCTCATGCCATCCTTAGATAGGAGATGCTTTCAGAGAAGTATAAGGGAAAACCGTACATCTATGAATCATCAACCCAAATTACTATATACTGCTGCATAGACCCGTATGTATGAAAAATGATTATATCATGATAGCTAAAGTCACATGAAGCATCTACTTGTCCCATTGGGGTATTGATTCCAAATCCCTCTGGCCACCACACAATACACATAATACAACCCCAAGCCTCATCATGCGAACCCATGGTACACTATCTGGTTTTTTTTATACTTGATTTTACAGGTACCCTACAAGTCCCAGCAGAATCAATGGCAGCAAATTATTTATACAAAGAACAAATTGACCTTTAGTAAAAAAATACTTTGGCAGGGCTGTCTAAACATCCATGTAGGCACTAAGCAAAGCAGTGCCCCGGGGCCCCTACACACCCATTCACGTGAACCAATTACCCAAAAAAATCCTACCTTGGCCCTCCTATGGTCCTGTGCCATCTCTCCACATCCACACAGGGAATAGCCTCCAGCACTCTGATTGGTGGATAGCTCCAGCCATCCACCAATCATCACACTATCACTGTCCGGCTGCAGGCTGGGACACAGAGACTGTAACTGTGTGACCACTACCAGCACTTTCTCACAGGCCCATAGTATTGCTGAGTCCTGAGCAGTTCCCCAGTGTGCCCAGGGCCAGCACCACCACTAGGCAGGTTTAGGCATTTGCCTAGGGTGCCGGCCACTGGAGGGCGGTAGTGAGCTGGAAAGCGACTGCAGCAGCAGCAGCAGCAGCAGCAGAGGAGCAGGAGAGCTGGAGGAAGGAGCACACAGGTTTTCTGTAAGTGAGCACCGCACTTCCCCCCCCCCCCCCCCCAGCAGCACGGCAGTCATATTGCACCCCCTCCGGCGGCTGGGCGGCCACATCACGCAACCCCTCCCCCGGCAGCCGGGCAGCCACATTGCGCACCCCCCCCTGGCGGCGTGGCAGCCACATCACGCACACACACAAACCCCCGTGGAGCAGTTGAGCGCCGGGGCCTGGGGCACCCCTCCCACCTGGGGTACTCCGGTGTCTAGCAACTGAATGTGCCTATACTTTAAGATGGGCATGCTCTGTTCTTATGAAATGCTGTAGAACCAGCCACCAATCTTTGTCGCATCAAATCAGTTTTAAATACAACTTTTTTCGGATTAGTAAATTAAGCCACAAACATATTGTAGAAGTCATATGGGTCAATTCAATTAGCCATGAATTCCTTACGGCCGCACGTGCGGATATATGAAGAACTACACTTCCTTCAGATTGTTACAAGTCATTACAACAGACATGAGGCAGGATTGTGTAGGTTTAAGCAATATTTGGAAATAGCACTGGAGACTGTTTTAAAGCTTTTAAATAGTGTTAATATTGTAGGTTGTTTGTAGTGGAGTAATAAAATCAAGAATGAAAAAGCTCTTTTTTTGGATCCTTTAAACTTTTTACAACTATGGGAGTATTCAATCTGGGATTCCGACTGTCGGTATCCCAGGCCGTTCTCAGTCCTCTCGACTGCAACTCGACAGTCTGTATTCAATATTCTGACTATCGAGTGGTTTGGCAAAAAGAAAGCGGATTGTCGAAAAATGGCTGAAAATTCAACAATCTGCAGCCGTTGCTGACAATCAGAACCGACTTTAAACGGAAACGACATCATTGAGCGGCCAGGATTGTATAAACACTATGTGAATTTGCGAAAATTCTGTAAATACCATAAGATTTCCAAGATATTAAAATTAGCAAAAGACGGAAATTTTTTTTTTATGAAAAATGTAATATTAAGATCTTCATGTACGCGACAGGTAATAAGTTGTCATGGAAATTTGCGTTCTGACAATAATGATTATCTTACACTGATAAGATTCACAGTTTACCATCTTCACTTCTACAGTAGTTTCAGAAGGTTCAATATGTCATTTCTTGTACTTTGAATATCTGATCAATACTCCAATATTCAATATAATTCTAAATAAGAAGAATAATTCTTCCAGATAAGCTGACTGACATATAACTGCAAAGTGTTCCCATATATTTAAAGCTGTTTTCCTTACCAGAACTAAAAGCAGAGGATTCTATTCATCTCTTGTATGTCTAGGTTCAAAAGTGGAAAATCAATCATTCTCCTTAAGAAATATAACTCTATACCATACCAGTATCTGCAAGGAAGACAAAAAGAAGTACAGAATAGAAAATAATGTATATTGAATGCAAACATAATTTAAAACTCCTTTATACAAAGAAGGTATACATAGAGTATACAATATTGTGATAAAGATTCTAGCTACAGCTCCCCCTCTTCTACTCGTATATATTATATATATTTTTTGTAGATACTGTAGAAAGGAAATTCCATCTTTACTACACCTTAACTTAGGTTCAATTGGTACAATTAAATGGGATGGGCACCAGCCCCCGTCATTGGTTTTGGATCTGTATCTCCTTCGTGTTTTGTATTTGTATTTGGTTTTGCCAAAACCGCTGTTGCCGATTTTGGTACTCTTTACCTAGAAGGGCGCCCGTCGCGGGCATCGCGGGTACATTTATGTCTGGCCGCGACGCGACCGACGCGATGCCCGCGATTTCCCATTGAAACCCAGGTTAAACATGGAAATCGTGTCGGTCGCGTCGCGGCCGGCCATAAATGTACCCGCGATGCCCGCGACGCGATGCTCCCGATTTCCCATAGGAATCAATGTTAAAAGGCGCGATGGACCCGATTTTACTGTTAAATGGCTCAATGGACCCGATTTGGCCATAGAAATCAATGTTAAATGGTCCACAGAGCCCATTAACCCTTAAATGTCCCCCCCAATTTTTAACGCCACCCCACGATCCACGCGAACCCGATGCGTGGCGAGCGCAGCGAGCCCGCGAGGGGCGGCGGTACGCGTCCTCCGACCTTTTCATGCCCTACTATCCACTAGGGCGTGGAGTGAGAATATAATAGTGTGGCGAGCGCAGCGAGCCACCGAGCCCGAAGCGTGGCGAGCGCAGCGAGCCCCGCGAGGGGACGCGGATACCTTCACAGTTATACGCGTCCCCTCGCGGGCTTCACAGGTGTCCGTGGCGACGCCGACACCTGTGAAGCCCGCGAGGGGACGCGTCTACCTGTGAAGGTATCCGCGTCCCCTCGCGGGGCTCGCTGCGCTCGCCACGCTTCGGGCTCGGTGGCTCGCTGCGCTCGCCACACTATTATATTCTCACTCCACGCCCTAGTGGATAGTAGGGCATGAAAAGGTAGGAGGACGCGTACCGCCGCCCCTCGCGGGCTCGCTGCGCTCGCCACGCTTCGGGTTCGCGTGGATCGTGGGGTGGCGTTAAAAATTGGGGGGGACATTTAAGGGTTAATTGTGCTTATTTGGGCTCTGTGGCCCATTTAACATTGATTCCTAGGGCCAAATCGGGTCCATTGAGGCATTTAACAGTCAAATCGCGGTCAATCAGCCTTTTTGACATTGTTCCCTATGGGAAAATCGCGGTCATCGCGGTCATCGCGGGCATCGCGGCCATCCCGATTTACCCGCGATGCCCGCGATGACCGCGATGCCCGCGATTTTTACCCCCGACGACCGCGATTTCAATTGCTGGCGCCCTTCTAGGTAAAGAGTACCCCGATTTTGTTTTTGGATCTGTATTTTTTTTTTGCAAAAATCATAAAATCACCTAATTTGTCCGTTTCCGTTCCTACGGTATTATTAACCTCAAATAGACTAATTTCCAATCTATTGTGGCCACCTAACATCTCACATTATTGTTAATATAGTGAAAGGCTGTCGTGAGTTGGCGGGGGACACTAAGGGCCTTATTCTGATCGGTGCGGATATTCCCGCATGCGGACGGACCGCCTATGTTTATCGTCTGCGCATGTGCAGAGGTCACTCTGCGCATGTGCAGGCGATTTCGCCGCACGGATTCTTTATACGCCGCACAGGGGGCGTAGAGGGGCGTAGAGGGGCGTGAGGGGCTACTTAGCCTCATTACCCTATGCATACGCCCCGCGTTTCATGGGCGATCCCATGCAAACGCGGGGCGTATGCATGGTAATGAGGCCGTGACGCGTGGGTACGGCGCGGGCATCTGACATCGCCGGATGTCAGCTGCCCGCCCCCATACATGATTTCACACGGACAAGTGGACCTGGTGGAGCGTGCAGCCCTGCATTCGATGTTCGGCGACCATCGAATGCAGGGGCTGCTCCCAAGACGGAGGAGGCGTATCCCCGTCCAATTTCATGCGGATCGCCACATATCCGCGTACGGACGGCAGGTGGCGATCCGTATGGAAGGCGGGGATTCGCCTGCACGGTTGCGGCCGCATATTCTGATCGGGCCGCACCGATCAGAATAAGGCCCTAAGTGACAGAGCAGCGGCACAAATACACAGCACATTACTCATTACCTGGCACAGCAGTACCCTTATTCATGTTACACCACACAGTAGTACTCTTATACATATATATATATATATACTCTTCATCCCTCATTATCATTCCTCCTTCCCTTCCCCCCTAGCAGCACACAACAGATTTACATAGCACTGCAGCAGCACACCCAAAGGGTTACACCACACTGCACCATTAAATACACAGGGTTACAGTGCACCTCCTATACAGCATGTGTTATACTGCAGGTTGCATACAGTACAGGATATAGTACACATCAGATACAGGACAGGATACAGTGTGGGCCAGATACAGTGTCGGTTCAGATACTGTGTGGCATATAGGGGTTTATTCTAGTTCTTTTTTTCTGACAAAATCCTTCTTAGATGGACAAAACCATGTGCACTGCAGGGGGGCAGATGTAACATGTGCAGAGATAATTAGATTTGGGTGAGTTATTTTGTTTCTGTGCAGGGAAAATACTGACTGCATGATTTTACACTTCAATATAGATCTCACTTTGAAGAAAAACCCCACCCAAATCTAATTCTCTCTGCACAAGTTACATCTGCCCCCCTGCAGTGCACATGGTTTTGTCCATCTAAGAAGGATTTTGTCAGAAAGAATGGACTAGAATAACCCCCATAGTGTGTGTGTGTGTGTGTCAGATACAGTACAGGATATAGTACACACAGGGGCGGATTGGGGACCAAAAGTGGCCCTGGAAAATCTCAGGAAGCGGCCTCATGTGGGCGGCACCAAAACAAAATGGGCGGGGCCAGCACAGCAGTAGGCAGGGTTACTACATCAGTATGGCTGCCAAACTTGAAGCTGAAAGATGCATGCTTTTCCACCTAGGCTTCATGGGGAAGGGGCGTGGCAACATAACAGTACCAATAACACAGTAATGCCCATTACACATTATGACACACACGGTAATGCCACACAGTACTGCCTATTTCACATTATGACACACATTGTGATGCACTTACACATTCTGCCACACACCGTAATTCCCCTTACACAATATGTTGCACACTTTAATGCCCATATGACATTATGCTATGCGTAATGCCCGAAGTACTCCTGCTTATACACACAATGCCCAGAGAAGTGCCTATTACAGTATGCCTTCAGTACTGCTCACTGTGTAATCCAGTCATGTCCAGTCCTGAGCAAGGCACTACTGGACAGTCCTAAGCAAGGCACTACTGGACAGTCCTAAGCAAGGCACTACTGGACAGTCCTAAGCAAGGCACTACTGGACAGTCCTAAGCAAGGCACTACTGGCACACTCCTAGTTATTGCCCTGCACAGCAACTAGTGCCCCTTATTCACATTACTCTTCACAGTAGTGCCAATTAAACAAAATGTCCACAGTAGTAGCTTTGCTTATATATAGGGGTGTACACCGACCACTTTTCATGTTTTGGGTTCTGATTACCCTCAGGTTTATTTTTTTTTTTTTTTTAAAGCATAAAAACTGCTAAAATCGCAGATTATTATTTTTCAAAAAAGCATAAAAACTGCTAAAATCGCAGAATTCATTTCCACTCATTTCCAGTCTATTCTGAACACCTCACAATATGGTTTTTAGGACAAAAGGTTGCACCAAGGTAGCTGGATGACTATGATAAGCGACACAAGTGGGCGGCACAAACACTGGACTGATACGGCACACTAAGCATCACCCCTGGACTAATACAGCACACTTGGCATCACCCCATGACTAATACAGCACACTTAGCATCACCCCTGGACTGATACGGCACACTTAGCACCACCCCTGGACTAATACAGCACACTTGGCAGAACCCCTGGACTGATACAGCACACTTGGCACCACCCCTGGACTTATACGGCACACTTAGCATCACCCCTGGACTAATACAGCAGATTTAGCAGCACCCCATGAATTATACGGCAGACTTGGCTCACCCCAGGAATTATTTGGCAGACTTGGCTCACCCCTGGACTGATATGGTACACTTAGCATCACCTGATACGGCACACTTAGCATCACCACTGGACTAATACAGCACACTTGGCAGCACCCCATGAATTATACGGCAGATTTGCCTTATCCCAGGAATAATACGGCAAAGATGGTGGCACCCCTGACCTGATAAAGCACACATGGCGGCACACATGGTATTATACAGCACATATGGCGGAACCCGTGGACTGATACAGCACACATGGTGACACTCCTGCAGTAAAAAGAAAAAAAACTGCTTTATTATATTAATGAAAAATTGCAGCACCCCTAGATTGAAAAGGCACACTTAGCTGCATCCCATTAATTATACAGCACACTTGGCTTACCCCTGGACTGATATGGCACACTTGGCAGCACCCCATGAATTATACGTCAGACTTGGCTCACCCCAGGAATTATACGACACACATGCAGGCACCCCATGGACTGATACGACACACTTAGCAGCACCCCATGAATTATACAACCGACTTGGCAACAACCCATGAATTATATGACACACTTTGCTCACCCCAAGAATTATGCGTCACACATGCGAGCACCCCTGATCTGATAGAGCACACTTGGAATTATATGGCACAGATGGCGGCACCCCTGGACTGATAAGGCACACATAGCGGCAGACATGGAATTATACGGCACACATGTGGGCACCCCTGGACTGATACGGGACACTGGGCAATTCGTATTCGTATTGATGTGCTATCAATACGAATATGAATTGTCGTATTTTCGGGAAAGTAAATGTCAAAAATAAGTGTATTTCTGGATACAAATACACCTATTTTTTACAAATTTCCTTTAGTAAATTCCCCCTTAATGTCCACTGTTGCCCTCAGTAGTAGCACTAAATATGTAACACCCACACCAGTTGCCAAAAGTCTTTAGCACTGATTATACATGCACCCACACCAGTTGCTGACAGTAGTAGTGCTGCTTATACCTAATGCCCACCCCAGTTGCTGACATTAGTAGCGCTGCTTTTACCTAATGCCCACACTAGTTGCCGACAGTAGTAGCGCTGCTTTTACCTAATGCCCACACTAGTTGCCGACAGTAGTAGCGCTGTTTATACCAAATGCCCACACCAGATGCTGACAGTAGTAGCGCTTCTTATACCTAATGCCCACACCAGTTGCTGACAGTAGTAGCGCTTCTTATACCTAATGCCCACACCAGATGCAGACAGTAGTAGCGCTTCTTATACCTAATGCCCACACCAGTTGCTGACAGTAGTAGCGCTGCTTTTACCTAATGCCCACACTAGTTGCCGGCAGTAGTAGCGCTGCGTATACCTAATGCCCACACCAGATGCAGACAGTAGTAGCGCTGCTTTTACCTAATGCCCACACTAGTTGCCGACAGTAGTAGCGCTGCATTTACCTAATGCCCACACTAGTTGCCGACAGTAGTAGCGCTGTTTATACCAAATGCCCACACCAGTTGCTGACAGTAGTATCGCTGCTTATACATAATGCCTACACTAGTTGCCGACAGTAGTAGCGCTGCCTATACGTAATGCCCACACCAGTTGCTTACAGTAGTAGCGCTGCCTATACGTTAAGCCGACAGTAGTAGCGCTGCCTATATGTTATGCCCACACCAGCTGTCGACAGTAGTAGTGATACGTAACACCCACACCAGATGCAGACAGTAGTAGTGCTTCTTAGGATTCAGTATTAAATCCCGGCGGTCGGGATCCCGGCGTTCAGAATCCCGACGCTGGAATCCCGATCGCCGAAATCCCGACAAGGGGGAGACGTGGATCGTCCCCCCTTGCGGGCTCGCTACGCAGCAGGCCCGGTGCCTCGCTGCGCTCGACACGCTAATTTTTTCTCCCTCCGGGGGTGTCGTGGACACCCACGGGGGGAGAAAGTGTCGGGATTTCGGCGAACGGGATTCCAGCGTCCGGATTCTGAACGCAGGGATCCCGACCGCCGGGATTTACACTGCATCCCGCTTCTTTTACCTAACTCCCACGCCAGTTGCAGACAGTAGTAGCGCTGCCTATACGTAGTGCCCCCACAGCAGCTGCCGACAGTAGTAGTGCTGCCTATACGTAGTGCCCCCACCAGTTGCCGATAGAAGTAGTGATGCGTAACACCCACACCAGATGCAGACAGTAGTAGCGCTTCTTATACCTAACTCCCACGCCAGTTGCAGACAGTAGTAGCGCTGCCTATACGTTGTGCCCCCACAGCAGCTGCCTACAGTAGTAGTGCTGCCTATACGTAGTGCCCACACCAGCTTCTGACAGTAGTAGTGCTGCCTATAAGTAATGCCCACACCAGCTGCCGACAGTAGTAGTGCTGCCTATACGTAGTGCCCACACCAGTTGCCGACAGTAGTAGTGCTGCCTATACGTAGTGCCCACACCAGTTGCCGACAGTAGTAGTGCTGCCTATATGTTATGCCCACAACAGTTGATGACAGTAGTAGTGCTGCCTATATGTTATGCCCACAACAGTTGATGACAGTAGTAGCGTCATTGTTGCTGCTGGCGCCCCAGATGCGCCAAAAAAGCAGGTGGCCCACCAGCATACATGGACATGCCAGTGTCTCAGACACTCACATGTCCATTGCCGGGAATGGGGCGGGCATTGGAGACGAACACATGTCAGAGTCCTCAGCGCACCGCGGCGATTGGCACGCTGGGGACAGGTACAATGAGAATGGCTCCTTCTGGACATAATGCCCACACCATTATGACAGTACACTCTCTCACAAACTTTTTTTTTACCTTGCAATCTGTGTGGCAGGCAGCTCACCCTCTCTTTTCATCAGCCCTGTTGGTGTTCTCCTGTGTAGCTCCGCCCCCCTCGTCCGTGTAGCCCCGCCCACTCGTGCACCGTGTAGCTCCGCCCCCTGTCCAGGCTTTGCTGCCTGCTGTGACACTATAATGTAGGTGAGGGGGTTGGGACTTGTGACTTGGGAGCTGGGAATTAGTCTCAGCTCAGCCTCTGCTGTCTGCTGTGCTTGATGCTGCTGGCGCCGCTGCCTGTACTGTGACAGACAGCGGCAGCCACAGAGTGCAACAGCAGCAGGGGGAAAGGCAAGGGGGTCCTGTGTGTCACGGGGGGGAGAGGGGCTCCTTTGATACTTGCCCAATCCCCCTGTGGCATCCCCGCTGTCTTCCCAGCAGCAGCTCCACTACCTGATGAGCTGATGCTGGTGTTCGCTCTGGCTGGCCTCCTGCTCACGCTGTGCATATGCTTGAAGCTGCAGCAGGAAGAGGGGCAGCCACGTGCAGTACAGCTTTCGGCCTCAGGGGCGGCCGGCCTCCCGGGAAACCTCCCGGTGACTTTAATGGCCAATCCGCCCCTGAGTACACATCAGATACAGGGCAGGATACAGTGTGGGTCAGATACTGTATAGTGTCGGTTACAGTGCACATCAGATACTGTGTGGCATATAGTGTGTGTGTCAGATACAGTGCAGGTTGGATACAGTGTAGGATACAGTGCCCATCCGATACAATGAAGGACAGACTGTAGTGTGGGTTTGATACAGTGCAGCATACAGTGTGGGCTGGATACAGTGTGGAATACAGTGAGGATTGGATACAGTGCAGATTAGATATACAGTAGTGTGGGATATGGTTCTGGTATTATGAGGGTTGGTTACAGTATTGGTCATATACAGTATGGGTTGTATACTATACGGGATATAGTGTGGGTTGGATAAATTTGCAGCCCATCGTCAAAGGCACCCAAATTTTCTCCAACTTCCTAACCAAGCATAAATGCTCAATGTACAATTACATTGCATTTAAATGTACTCACCCTAGGTACAGAGGGGAACATCTATACTGTTGCCTAGGGAGACATATATATATATATATATATATATATATATATCTAAAATAGGGCAGAAAGAAGGCGCTTCATGGTGTAGTATTTTTAGTAGACACAATTTATTTTAAAAAGGTAAGCCACGGTAAGGGTTAACATGAACTCGTACCAAGTAAAAGGGCTGTGTGGACTGGGTACCACAAGGCATAAGTTTTAAAACCAAGGCATATGCTGCTCACACTGTACCAGGTACTCGGGTGCACTCGAACGCCGCGGGGCTGGATTGCAGAGAAGCGTGGGGTAGCACAACGGGTCCTGGATACCGGTGTCAGGTGAAGGAGCGTCGTAGGCCACGCCCTGACGCGTTTCGTCACTTGCGGACTTCGTCAGAGGGCGTGGCTACTACGTACGCTCGAGGAGTTTAAGTAGGGCTGTCCCCGTCAATCATACAGGTCAGCGTGCGGTAATCACCGCCAATACAGATGGACGGACTTAGACGCACCACGTAACTCAGTCACGTGGTGCCGATGTCTCCGTCAGGCGGAGGGCTAGTATGGTATAGTCTGTGTATACAGAGGGACAGACTTAGAAGCACCACGTCACTCAGTCACGTGATGCCGATGCCTCCGTCAGACGGAGCGGCTCGTATAATGCGGTCTGTGTATGCATACAAGCTATAAAGACCAATCACAAACGCAGGTTTGGACCCGCCTTCAGATGAAGACGATCTTATTGGTCTGCTGACTTAATGGCCTTAATAACCCAAACAGGCTGTATAAAACAGCTGTATTTGGACCGCTAAAGGCTGATAGTTCCCAAACATCACTATATAAGTGCGGGACACACTATAAAAATGAACGTAATTAATGCCACCGCTCATTCGCATTGTGCCACCGGTACAAAGTATTCAGTGAAAGCAGCACATCACTCCGGAATATACAAGCACAAAATTCCATAAAATACAAAAAAATACACAATTTCATAAAAATGTATATAAGTATAACAAAACATATAAAAGATAGCATATAAAAATGAGTATAAAGAGAAATAGAACAGCAGACAGGTGACATATGAAAAACAGGTGTAAAAATTTACACCAGATGCAATCTGCAGTACAACATAAGAATTAATAATATCACTGTTGAGGCATATCGATACTTGACTAGTACGATGCATTTACAAGTGCAAACCAGCAAATAATGAGGAAGCAGGACAATATCGCTCTCATTACATTCTCAAACACCACCATTACGCAAAAAATCTTTTCAATCATAAAATAAAGATTACAAATATTTTCAAATATTTTCAAGATATACTCAGGTATATTGATCTATTAAATTTAATTTTAAATACCTCTAAGCATATCACTATACACTCTAAATGCTTACAACGGACAGAAGCACTTAAGATAAAGGGTCAAGGACCGATGTTCAACCAATAAAGGGTGTTATCTCGTAACCCTCATTTAACCCTCTGGGTACCAGGGTATCAAGTCTCAGTATCCAGATGGTTTCCCTTTTCAAGAGGAACTTATCATGATCACCACCTCTTTTACTGTGGTGAACCAGCTCAATCCCCCTACAGGTTAGTGTTTTAGGGTCACAGTTATGATGTTCTTTAAAATGTCGGGGTACACTGTGATTGGTGACTCCGTGTTTGATGTTCCGGAGGTGCTCAAGGATTCTAACCTTGAGACACCTCTTCGTCTTACCGACGTATTTCAAGCCACACCCACACATAAGGAGATATATGACTGATGAAGAGTTACAATTGATAAATTCGTTGACCTTGATGTCAGTGCCCTCAATAAGTGGTCCTTTTTTCATATGGGGACAAATTTTACATCGATTACAAGGGTAATTGCCTTTTAAACTCAAGAATGTCTCAGAAGGTTGATTTAGGCTTTCAAGTTGACTTTTTGAGATCATCGTTTTTAGGGTCTTAGCCCGGCGAAACACCATTTTTGGGGCCTGTGGAATATGTCCAGCCAGGACAGGATCTAATTTAAGCACCCCCCAGTGTTTCTTAAAGATATATCTCAGATCTTTCTCATGTGAATTGTACTGTGTTATAAACATAACATCATCACTATTGGTAGAGATATGCGATGGGGTTAAGGCAGCGCTTTTGGGTTGGAAAAGCTTGCTCCTATCCAACATGCGTGCCCTTTGGAGGGCACCCTGTATTACACCATGTGGATACCCCTTCTCAACAAACCTATTCACATATATCATTGCTTGTTCCTCAAAGCGTGTCATGCTTGAACAGTTCCTTCTTAGACGCAAAAATTGCGAATAAGGGATGTTATCCTTCCAAGCGCCTAAGTGGCAGCTTGAGTACTCAAGGTAGCTGTTCGCGTCGACACGCTTGAAGAATGTGGATGTCTGGATGGTTTTATCAACAGGAAAATTACCCACATCTAATACAATGTCAAGAAACTCAATCCTTTTAGGATAAAAAGATGACGTGAATTTCAGATTATATGCATTGATATTGAGACATTCTACAAATTTATCAAATGAGGCTTCGTTGCCCTCCCATATAATAATAATATCATCGATGTATCTCTTTAAAAAGACGACATTAGTGCTAAGTTCATCCTTTATGGTGGTGGTCTCCCACTCAGCCATATAGAGGTTGGCAAGGCTAGGGGCACAAATCGTGCCCATAGCCGTGCCACACGTCTGCAAGTACCAATCTCCAAGAAATTCAAAATAGTTGAACTGCAGTACAAATTTTAAACAGTCACAAATAAAAATGCGTCTACCTATAGATATGTCAGGGTCAAGGCATAAACGATTAGCAATTGCCTGTATTCCCTTACCGTGCGGAATACTGGTATAGAGAGCCTGCACATCTATGGTGGCAAAGGCAAAACTCTCCTTCCACTCAATATCAGCCAACATTTCTAACAGGTGTGACGAATCACGTACATATGTCTCAACCAAAGGTACATATTTTTTGATGTATGTATCCACATACTCAGATATGCGTGAAGTGAGCGATCCCACTCCGGCCACTATCGGGCGACCAGGAGGGGGCACGACCCCCTTATGTATCTTTGGCAACAATTATAAGCTTCAGATACATACATTTCTCGAATGTATGTATGTATCTGAAGCAACAATTTATAAGCTTCAGATACATACATTTCTCGAATGTATGTATGTATCTGAAGCTTATAAATTGTTGCTAGACGATAAATCATATATAAAATTGGGAGGGGACCCCACTGGTGAATATCTATTGCATCTTGAAGGAATCCTCAAGAAGGGTCTCAATGATAAACTATTGTGCCTAAATGAATTTAAGTATTTGTATAATAGTACCCCAAATCTAGCAACGTTCTACCATCTGCCAAAGATACATAAGGGGGTCGTGCCCCCTCCTGGTCGCCCGATAGTGGCCGGAGTGGGATCGCTCACTTCACGCATATCTGAGTATGTGGATACATACATAAAAAAATATGTACCTTTGGTTGAGACATATGTACGTGATTCGTCACACCTGTTAGAAATGTTGGCTGATATTGAGTGGAAGGAGAGTTTTGCCTTTGCCACCATAGATGTGCAGGCTCTCTATACCAGTATTCCGCACGGTAAGGGAATACAGGCAATTGCTAATCGTTTATGCCTTGACCCTGACATATCTATAGGTAGACGCATTTTTATTTGTGACTATTTAAAATTTGTACTGCAGTTCAACTATTTTGAATTTCTTGGAGATTGGTACTTGCAGACGTGTGGCACGGCTATGGGCACGATTTGTGCCCCTAGCCTTGCCAACCTCTATATGGCTGAGTGGGAGACCACCACCATAAAGGATGAACTTAGCACTAATGTCGTCTTTTTAAAGAGATACATCGATGATATTATTATTATATGGGAGGGCAACGAAGCCTCATTTGATAAATTTGTAGAATGTCTCAATATCAATGCATATAATCTGAAATTCACGTCATCTTTTCATCCTACAAGGATTGAGTTTCTTGACATTGTATTAGATGTGGGTAATTTTCCTGTTGATAAAACCATCCAGACATCCACATTCTTCAAGCGTGTCGACGCGAACAGCTACCTTGAGTACTCAAGCTGCCACTTAGGCGCTTGGAAGGATAACATCCCTTATTCGCAATTTTTGCGTCTAAGAAGGAACTGTTCAAGCATGACACGCTTTGAGGAACAAGCAATGATATATGTGAATAGGTTTGTTGAGAAGGGGTATCCACATGGTGTAATACAGGGTGCCCTCCAAAGGGCACGCATGTTGGATAGGAGCAAGCTTTTCCAACCCAAAATTTTATAACACAGTACAATTCACATGAGAAAGATCTGAGATATATCTTTAAGAAACACTGGGGGGTGCTTAAATTAGATCCTGTCCTGGCTGGACATATTCCACAGGCCCCAAAAATGGTGTTTCGCCGGGCTAAGACCCTAAAAACGATGATCTCAAAAAGTCAACTTGAAAGCCTAAATCAACCTTCTGAGACATTCTTGAGTTTAAAAGGCAATTACCCTTGTAATCGATGTAAAATTTGTCCCCATATGAAAAAAGGACCACTTATTGAGGGCACTGACATCAAGGTCAACGAATTTATCAATTGTAACTCTTCATCAGTCATATATCTCCTTATGTGTGGGTGTGGCTTGAAATACGTCGGTAAGACGAAGAGGTGTCTCAAGGTTAGAATCCTTGAGCACCTCCGGAACATCAAACACGGAGTCACCAATCACAGTGTACCCCGACATTTTAAAGAACATCATAACTGTGACCCTAAAACACTAACCTGTAGGGGGATTGAGCTGGTTCACCACAGTAAAAGAGGTGGTGATCATGATAAGTTCCTCTTGAAAAGGGAAACCATCTGGATACTGAGACTTGATACCCTGGTACCCAGAGGGTTAAATGAGGGTTACGAGATAACACCCTTTATTGTATACATTTTTATGAAATTGTGTATTTTTTTGTATTTTATGGAATTTTGTGCTTGTATATTCCGGAGTGATGTGCTGCTTTCACTGAATACTTTGTACCGGTGGCACAATGCGAATGAGCGGTGGCATTAATTACGTTCATTTTTATAGTGTGTCCCGCACTTATATAGTGATGTTTGGGAACTATCAGCCTTTAGCGGTCCAAATACAGCTGTTTTATACAGCCTGTTTGGGTTATTAAGGCCATTAAGTCAGCAGACCAATAAGATCGTCTTCATCTGAAGGCGGGTCCAAACCTGCGTTTGTGATTGGTCTTTATAGCTTGTATGCATACACAGACCGCATTATACGAGCCGCTCCGTCTGACGGAGGCATCGGCATCACGTGACTGAGTGACGTGGTGCTTCTAAGTCTGTCCCTCTGTATACACAGACTATACCATACTAGCCCTCCGCCTGACGGAGACATCGGCACCACGTGACTGAGTTACGTGGTGCGTCTAAGTCCGTCCATCTGTATTGGCGGTGATTACCGCACGCTGACCTGTATGATTGA
This sequence comes from Crinia signifera, assembly GCF_055691185.1. Taxonomy (NCBI): domain Eukaryota; kingdom Metazoa; phylum Chordata; class Amphibia; order Anura; family Myobatrachidae; genus Crinia; species Crinia signifera. The sequence continues at coordinate 11,976,480 of NC_139227.1, forward strand.
CGGGGACAGCCCTACTTAAACTCCTCGAGCGTACGTAGTAGCCACGCCCTCTGACGAAGTCCGCAAGTGACGAAACGCGTCAGGGCGTGGCCTACGACGCTCCTTCACCTGACACCGGTATCCAGGACCCGTTGTGCTACCCCACGCTTCTCTGCAATCCAGCCCCGCGGCGTTCGAGTGCACCCGAGTACCTGGTACAGTGTGAGCAGCATATGCCTTGGTTTTAAAACTTATGCCTTGTGGTACCCAGTCCACACAGCCCTTTTACTTGGTACGAGTTCATGTTAACCCTTACCGTGGCTTACCTTTTTAAAATAAATTGTGTCTACTAAAAATACTACACCATGAAGCGCCTTCTTTCTGCCCTATTTTAGATTTGTTTGCTCTGTGGATTCCAGAGATCTCCCCATAGAGAAAGAAGCAGCTGCAGGTCCTCGTGTTACTGGACTTTTGGTACAATTAACCCTTTGTGTGCTATACAAGGGTCCCACTAACTGGTATCTCTAATACTGACTGACAGTTGGGCGCAGACTTTTCAATTTTCTTCCAATATATATATATATATATATATATATATATATATATATATATATATATATATATATATATATAGATATAGATATATATATAGGTACTTGTTTCCTAGCACGGCCACAATCGTGGGGATCGTGTACCTTTAAGTTAAGGTACACGATCCCCACGATGGACCCGATTTCCTTTGAAATCAGGTCCATTTTGCCGGCAAAGGTACAAAATCGGGGGCATCGCGTCGGTCGGGACCATTAACATTGGTCCCGACGCGACCGACGCGATGCCCCCGATTTTGCCATAGGCTTCAATGTTAAAATATTTTTTAACATTGAAATCATGAGCATCGCGTCGGTCTTGTGCCAATATAATGGCACAAGATGAGATGGACTTGATTAAGTCCATCTCACATTGAAAAAAAAGTGAAAAATGTGAAATGGGCCAATATGACATCCACGATAGACACCAACCCGAAGCGTGGCGAGCGCAGCGTGCCCGCGAGGGGTGGCGGTGCGCGTCCTCCGACCTTTTCATTCCCCTACTATCCACGTCGGCGTGGAGTTGAGAATATATAGTGTGGCGAGTGCAGCGAGCCGAGCGCAGCGAGCCGAGCTCAGCGAGCCCCACGAGGGGACGCGTATGCACCCCGTATGCACCCCGGCACGTTATTCATTTATTTTTCCGGAGTGCCCTCACTGGCCCGCTATATATATATATATATATATATATATATATATATATATATATATATATATATATATATATATATATAGGTGGCCACCTATCTCCAGGACTGTTACCTTCAGTCCACACGGACCAAGGCACCCCTCTACTCTATATTGGATCTCCTTTCCACGACTACACTGAACATGCAACCTCCCACCACAGCAGGGTGTCGCACCATGCCACCCACCAAAGGCCTTCTTCACAGCTACAATGATGCGCAGGCACAAGATATCCTCTGCGACTCGGGTGATGACGATACCCCCACAGAGATCTCCTTAGAAGAGATCACACATCAAATCTTTCAACTAAGGAAACGCGAAGTAGACTACAACCTACATGGTACTTCGCTCTCCAAATATTTCCGGGCACAGATGATCCCGAGAGGCTTCCGCATTAGGAACACGCCAACAATTGGGCGATTTAATCCGGACTTTTGTGCAAAATGGGTGGGCATACTCAATAAATGCAGCAACGATCTCATGTTGCTGGTTATTGAGGAGTCCACCCGGGAACTGGCCATAGTCAGACAGAAGATCACTGACATGGAAACCAAATATGATATGCCTAAACTGATGGAGGATAACCCAGAATGGCAACAAAGTCTTTCACTTAAAATTGCAACATATAAAAAGGAATTACTTCTCTTTAAAGCAAACAAACTGAACATTGTCTCCCGTGATTACGAAGAAAATCGGGTATACAGATGGCTAATGGGGGGAGAACCCCAATCCAGATATCCTCAACGCGGTGGTCCCAATAATTACCGAAGGAGACGTGAAAATCGCAATAGAGACGCTCCTACCTCAAATTCCGACAGTGATTTTCGTGTAAACGACTCGGATGACCCTCAATCATCGGGGTTACCCCCTTTAGATCAAGACCAAGCGCAGGCTGCCAAAAAAGGCAGAGGAAGAGGGCGTCCACCCGCCGGGGGCGTCAAAACGCGCGGATTGCGCGAACTAAAGGCCCTGAGAACCTAATCTACAACCTGTCCTCCCACATATTAACTGAACCTGAGTTGACAGTGTTAAACAAAGGCCTCAGCTTCGTCCCCACCAACCCACACAATAATCTCCAATGGCAGATTGACCAGCATCGCTTCCACCGTAATCTACGCCTCCGTGAACACTTTCAGTACCATCAGGAGTCTGCCCCACGATCAGCCACTCAGGACTTTATCCGATCCTGTAACAAATCTACCTTTGATCCCCCCTCGACGAATAAATCCGTTCCGACCTTTACCAGACTGGTCGATGAGGCGGTCTGTAAATACAATGCGGCATCACCAATACTCCATCGGAATTTATCCCGTGAGGAGCATAAAGCATTGATCGATTTATCCAACTATCGCCATATCATTATTCGTCCCGCAGACAAAGGGGGAGCGATAGTTCTCCAGAATCTACAGGACTATAAAAACGAACTGGAGACCCAACTTAAGGACACTAACACTTATTGTCCCCTGGCACAAGACCCCACGAAACAATTTCAGGCTGAACTAGAAAGCCTCCTCCAAGAAGCAGTATCCAACCGTCTTATAGATTTGGACCTGGCTCAAGCATTATTTCAAAAACACCCAGTTACCCCCATCATCTATACGGTACCAAAAATTCACAAATCCATTCATCTACCCCCGGGACGCCCCATCATCAGTGCCATCAACTCTCTGTATCAACCTGTTTCAAAATATTTGGACCTCATTCTTCAACCTTACATCAAGAAACAATCTACATTTATCCAAGACACAACGGCCTTTCTTACCCGATTACAAAATCTACCAACTATTCCTGACTCCACGGTCCTGGTGACCCTCGACGTGAGCAGTCTTTATACCTCCATACCCCAGCAAGCAGGAGTGGAGGCAGTTGCCGATTTCATCCGCTTAAACCAAGTCTCTGAAATGGACCATTCATTATTCCTACGCCTCCTGACACTAACTTTAAGTCGCAATTACTTTCTCTACAACGGGAAATACTTCTTGCAGACCAGTGGGTGCGCAATGGGGAGTCCGGTGGCGCCAAGCTTCGCAAACATTTTTATGTTTGCGGAGGAAAAAAACAGTTTCCTTGATCACCCAGACCTGAAGGAACATATTTTGCTATATGTGAGGTTTATAGATGACCTGTTTTGTTTGTGGACTGGCCCCATCCCACTCCTGGAACAACATGTTGCAACCATTAATTTGGGTGAATCCCCAATCAAATATACCATGTCCATCCAGAAGGACAGTATTCATTATTTGGATGTTCAGGTCTCCATCCAGGATAACACAATATCTACATCTGTGTTTTCAAAACCAACGGATCGCAACACTCTGCTTCTGTCATCAAGCCACCATCCAAAACCCCTCAAAAGGGGACTTCCTAAATCCCAACTACTTCGGGTTGCCCGGATATCAAGTACTAGGACAGCTGCTGTAAACAGCACGAACCAGATTGTTGCCCGATTTGCAGCCAGGGGCTATGATTTGAACGAATTAAAACATCTTCAAGCAGAGGTGTTGGCCACCCCCAGAGAAACATTACTTATCCCCAAGCAAAAAATTAAAAGCGATGTCATCCCTTGGAAACAAGAATATTCAACATCTAGCTCAGTGGTACAGAGAGCCACACAGGCCCTGTGGCCGATTGTAAAAACTGATAAAACGTTGCCTTGTTTCAAGAATATAAGACCCATGCCCTGCTACACGCGAGGAAGGAACATCAAGGATCAGATCGTTCACACAGACATTACCGGCTTTGATACCCCACAAGCATCTGCCTCTTCAACCTTCCTACAAAGACCCCCAGGCTGCTATCGGTGCCTGAATTGCACCACCTGCAGAAACTTAGTGGTATGCCGTAATTTTAGACATCCTATGGACGCGTCAGTTATCAACATCAAACATGTCATCACTTGTCTAACGACACATGTTATTTACCTTCTATTTTGCCCGTGCAAGATGCATTATGTCGGGAAAACTGTCCGCACCATCCGCGAGCGAATGGCTCTGCATCGCTCAGCTATTAACAATGCCCTACGCTCCAAATCTGCAGATCAACCAATTGCCAGACATTGGCTTGAAACGGGCCACTCCATTAACGATATGAGGTTCATTCTAATTGACCATGTTCCCCCTCTTAAACGTGGGGGTGATCGGGACGGTATCCTACTCAAATTAGAATCTAAATGGATTTACAGATTAAACACTACCAGACCCCATGGACTTAATGAACGGTTAAATTGGAACGTTTTCATGTAATTGATCACATCATCACACACCCAGTCCGGTCGTTGGGCTAATTGGCGTCCTGCGTGATCTGTATATTTCATTCATGCATTTCATATGTGACGTGCCTTTGCATTTTTTAAAATACTTATCACTTATATGTGCTGTGTTTTGGTTACAAGTTTAACATTGCATTTCATTGTAGCGTTTGGTCCGGCGGCCGGGGACGGCATCTAGCGTCCCGAGCGTTTCCTAGCAACGGGCGCGGCTATGATGACGTCAGTATCAGGGCGACCGCCCACTACGTGGGGGGAGTCTGAATACACCCGGCTGCCGGGCGGACGCATATGTGGAGCTGTGAGTATATGTACCCCTCATTTCTCCCTATTACTTGTTAATGTACCTGGTTACACGTTGTCTTGAGAAAAATGCTGTTGCATTGAAACGTCGACCTGGACGTGTCGACCATATGACAAAATAAATTCTGTTTGATTTAAGCCCTTTGGAGTGACGCTGCTTCTTCGCCTACCTATATATATATATATATATATATATATATATATATATATATATATATATATATATATATATATATAAATGTCTTGATAAAGGGCCAGGAGCCCGAAACGTTGACCCACAAACCTTGTGTCCTCAACTTTATTTACCTCAACCCTGCCGCCGTGCAGATTGAAAGATATTACTATCCCCACCAGGATTGTGTGGCACCGAAGTTTATGTTTCTACTAGAGTCAGTGCCGGGAATCCCTCTCCATATATATATATATATATATATATATATATACATATAGAAGCGATTTTCAAACAAATGAAAACAGGAGGCGGCACTCAAAGAAAACGTGGTCAACTTAAATTAAAGTATACATGTGCAAAAAATGGTCAGCATACATGGTCGACAGTTTCGGAGCTGACGCCCCTTCCTCAAGACCACTGACACATCAACTGAAACAACCAAAGCATAAAGATAAAGTGCAGAAAACGAAAAACAGGGTGCTGTAACAAATTGCATTTAAATAGGGTAACACTTACGCGATACCAGGGCACTGCAAGACGCCGGCAGCAGCTTCCGGCTGTGTGTGCAGTCACCTGTCCACTGACGTCAGTCAGTAGTCCTGGCGATGGAGGGAGCGTCTGTGCCTGTGTTGGGACGGAAGGAGCAGAGGCTCAAAAGTGTGTTAAGAGCGTTTTATCCCTGTATGGGGAACGCATAATAGATTACAACGTGCTGAGTGAGTAAAGTGCCGGTGCTATAATAAAGATAAAAATAGGTTAAAAAACAAGGAGTTCGCAAGGGGACAGATACAGGAGATGTCCTAAGTGTGGTGTTATATAAACCACTGGTATCGCGCTGGTGTATTTCAATGGCTTAGCGCTTCTATAGATAAAAAAGCCAATGCATCTATTGCCTTAAGTTTTTACAATACATCAAAACAAATATTAATAAAAGCAAATAGAACATCAAACAACGTTTCTAAGAAAAACATATATGCTATATGATAAACGGGCATCCTGTATTTCTGTCCTCAACTGCAAGGTTTGGTAACGGCAACCTGAGGTGGTATTAACATGGGAGTACTGTCCCAATGTGTTTTTAAATTTATTAACATCGCAGAGAAAATATTACTGTTATCTTATATTATATTGTTTTGTATTGTTATCCAGTGGGCTATACAAAATACATGTTTATAAGGTAATTACAAAAAGATATTTAAAGATGTTTTTTCATTAAGGCCATGGGGGGCCATTGAGTCCAAAAGATGGATCCAATGGGTCTCCCGCTGGAGAAGTTTCTTCAGTCGGTCGCCACCTCGGATGGGCATGGGTACATATTCTAGAATGAGATGTCTAAGCTGAGACAGAGAGTGCTTGTGTGCCCGAAAATGTCGGGCAACAGGCTGGTCTATGTTTTTCCCTGCTAGGCAATTTTTAATAGCCGAGCGGTGTGTCGCCGCTCTTTCGCGAAAAGGCCGGCTGGTTTGGCCTACATACAAAAGGCGACATGGACACTGGATAACGTAGACCACAAATGGTGTGGTGCATGTCACCACCTGGTGGATCTTATATTTATGCCCAGATGTGGGATGTTGGAAATATGAGCCAGTATCCATGTGTCCGCAGGTGGTACAAGAAGGACATTGGTAGCAACCAGGGGCTTTGATGTGTGTGCCAATGGGCATCATGGGAGTCAAATTAGTTTTAACAACATAATCTCTGATGTTACGACCTCTTTTAAAACTGGACATGAGGGATGTTTGTGAGAAGCATGGGAGATCACGATCACTGGTGACCAGTGGCCAAGTAGCATTAAGAACCCGGGGAAGGGCTGCACTGGTCGATGAAAATGTGGTGACAAAGGGAATTTTTTTGGGTGTCTACCTTGTTTCTATTGGCTAGGAGTTGTGAGCGGGGTATAGCTAGAACTTCGATTTTCTGCTTTTTGAGGAGCCTATAGTCATAGCCCCGTTCTAGAAACCTGTGCACTACAGCATCCAAAGCCTGATCAAGAGCTTCATGATTGCTAGTTATGCGGGCAATGCGTAGCATCTGTGACCTGGGAAGGCCCTTCTTCAAACTGGGGGCATGATGACTACCATGGTGCAGAAGGGTGTTCCGGTCGGTGGGTTTTGTAAAAACCGTTGTGCTGATATTACCCTTGTCCAGGTGGATGGTCACATCAAGGTAATTAATAGAGACAGGACTGCATTGCATAGTTAACTTGATTGGATTATCCAATGTGTTAATCCGGCTTATAAGGTTGTGCAGCTCAGCCTCACTGCCATCCCACACCATGAGTAGATCGTCTATGTAGCGAGAGTAAAAAATAATATGTTTAGAAATGTTGGGATCTGTAAAGAAAAAATTGAGTTCCTGGGAAAACATATAAACATTGGCTAGCGATGGGGCCACATTGGACCCCATCGCACACCCTGTGCGCTGTAAATAAAAATTACCATTGTGTAAAAAATAATTTTTAGTCAAAATGAACTCCAATAAATTCAAAAACAGAGGGATGTCCAAACGATCAAAATTGTTAGAAAAAAGAAACTCTCGCATGGTAGACAATCCCCCAGAGTGCGGGATGACAGTGTACAGACTAGAGACGTCCATGGTGCTCAATATGGCAGTGTCCGGGATGTCTTGTAACTGTTGGAGTTTGAGAAGTAATTGTGTAGTGTCCTTAAGAAAATACGGTTGTGTCATGACGAGAGGCTGGATTAAAGTGTCCAGAAACTGGGAAATGGGTTGGCAGAGGGAATTGCGAGCTGAGATGATGGGACGGACCGGAGGGTTATTGCTGTCTTTGTGAATTTTAGGGATGGAATACATAACTGGGATAATGGGGTGGTCGGTAGAGAGGGATTTCCAAACTTTGTTGCTGATATGTCCATCCAGTAACGCCTGTTTTAACATGGTATCCAGTTCTCTTTTAAAGGTGGTTGTGGGGTCACCAGGCAATAATTGATAAGTCTCTGAGTCAGACAAATGGATATTGAGATTGTGAATATATTGGGCACGATCCTGGACAACGATGCCCCCTCCTTTGTCCGCTGGCCTCACTATTATATCCTGTCTTCGAGACAGGGACATGAGGGCTTGGTGTTCTCCCTTAGAGAGATTTTGATGTCGACGCGGTTGTACTCTGTTGAGTTGGGTAATGGAATTATCCAATAACCGGGAGAAAGTGCGAAGCGAGGAGTTTTCCCAGGAACTCAATTTTTTGGAATTGTTTATATGTTTTCCCAGGAACTCAATTTTTTCTTTACAGATCCCAACATTTCTAAACATATTATTTTTTACTCTCGCTACATAGACGATCTACTCATGGTGTGGGATGGCAGTGAGGCTGAGCTGCACAACCTTATAAGCCGGATTAACACATTGGATAATCCAATCAAGTTAACTATGCAATGCAGTCCTGTCTCTATTAATTACCTTGATGTGACCATCCACCTGGACAAGGGTAATATCAGCACAACGGTTTTTACAAAACCCACCGACCGGAACACCCTTCTGCACCATGGTAGTCATCATGCCCCCAGTTTGAAGAAGGGCCTTCCCAGGTCACAGATGCTACGCGTTGCCCGCATAACTAGCAATCATGAAGCTCTCGATCAGGCTTTGGATGCTGTAGTGCACAGGTTTCTAGAACGGGGCTATGACTATAGGCTCCTCAAAAAGCAGAAAATCGAAGTTCTAGCTATACCCCGCTCACAACTCCTAGCCAATAGAAACAAGGTAGACACCCAAAAAAATTCCCTTTGTCACCACATTTTCATCGACCAGTGCAGCCCTTCCCCGGGTTCTTAATGCTACTTGGCCACTGGTCACCAGTGATCGTGATCTCCCATGCTTCTCACAAACATCCCTCATGTCCAGTTTTAAAAGAGGTCGTAACATCAGAGATTATGTTGTTAAAACTAATTTGACTCCCATGATGCCCATTGGCACACACATCAAAGCCCCTGGTTGCTACCAATGTCCTTCTTGTACCACCTGCGGACACATGGATACTGGATCATATTTCCAACATCCCGCATCTGGGCATAAATATAAGATCCACCAGGTGGTGACATGCACCACACCATTTGTGGTCTACGTTATCCAGTGTCCATGTCGCCTTTTGTATGTAGGCCAAACCAGCCGGCCTTTTCGCGAAAGAGCGGCGACACACCGCTCGGCTATTAAAAATTGCCTAGCAGGGAAAAACATAGACCAGCCTGTTGCCCGACATTTTCGGGCACACAAGCACTCTCTGTCTCAGCTTAGACATCTCATTCTAGAATATGTACCCATGCCCATCCGAGGTGGCGACCGACTGAAGAAACTTCTCCAGCGGGAGACCCATTTGATCCATCTTTTGGACTCAATGGCCCCCCATGGCCTTAATGAAAAAACATCTTTAAATATCTTTTTGTAATTACCTTATAAACATGTATTTTGTATAGCCCACTGGATAACAATACAAAACAATATAATATAAGATAACAGTAATATTTTCTCTGCGATGTTAATAAATTTAAAAACACATTGGGACAGTACTCCCATGTTAATACCACCTCAGGTTGCCGTTACCAAACCTTGCAGTTGAGGACAGAAATACAGGATGCCCGTTTATCATATAGCATATATGTTTTTCTTAGAAACGTTGTTTGATGTTCTATTTGCTTTTATTAATATTTGTTTTGATGTATTGTAAAAACTTAAGGCAATAGATGCATTGGCTTTTTTATCTATAGAAGCGCTAAGCCATTAAAATACACCAGCGCGATACCAGTGGTTTATATAACACCACACTTAGGACATCTCCTGTATCTGTCCCCTTGCGAACTCCTTGTTTTTTAACCTATTTTTATCTTTATTATAGCACCGGCACTTTACTCACTCAGCACGTTGTAATCTATTATGCGTTCCCCATACAGGGATAAAACGCTCTTAACACACTTTTGAGCCTCTGCTCCTTCCGTCCCAACACAGGCACGGACGCTCCCTCCGTCGCCAGGACTACTGACTGACGTCAGTGGACAGGTGACTGCACACACAGCCGGAAGCTGCCGCCGGCGTCTTGCAATGCCCTGGTATCGCGTAAGTGTTACCCTATTTAAATGCAATTTGTTACAGCACCCTGTTTTTCGTTTTCTGCACTTTATCTTTATGCTTTGGTTGTTTCAGTTGATGTGTCAGTGGTCTTGAGGAAGGGGCGTCAGCTCCGAAACTGTCGACCATGTATGCTGACCATTTTTTGCACATGTATACTTTAATATAAGTTGACCACGTTTTCTTTGAGTGCCGCCTCCTGTTTTCATTTGTTTGAAAATCGCTTCTATATGTCCTCGTTGTGGAAGGCACCCTAACTGCTGCTCTATTTGTTTTACCAAGTTCCGGTCCTCCCGACCCCTATATATATACATATATATATATATATATATATATATATATATATATATATATATATATATATACACATATATATATATATATACAAATTTGTAGAGCGGCGGCACTCGGAAATAATAACAGTAGGCTCCTTGGTTGGGCAACCAAGGAGCCTACTGTTATTATTTCCGAGTGCCGCCGCTCTACAAAATAGTATATTTATGCCCAGCTGTTTGCTGCAAGCATTTGGAGGGCACCGGACTTTGCTTGCATCATTTAAAGCTACAGTTTTGCCCCATTTTTACAGAGTGCCGCCCTAGTGAAGTGGATAGGGCGGCACTCACAGCAAAAGAAGGCTCTCAAGGCGGAGATGCAATCAACGTTTCAAAGTTTATTTGAATAACTTCGTCATCAGGATATCCTGATGACGAAGTTATTCAAATAAACTTCGAAACGTTGATTGCATCTCCGCCTTGAGGATTGCATTTTTCACCACTGTATGCCTTGACAAAGGGGTACTGGTGCCCCGAAACGTTGGCTCTTTATTATGCTGTGAAATACACGTTTTTTCCACCATTGAAAAGTCCCTGGAGTGCCATCGCATTTATATATAAATATATATATATATATATATATATATATATATATATATATATATATATATATACACCTCAACATTATTTACTGCTTCTCATTGCAAAAAATCTGTCTTTTTACAGTTTGAAGTACCACCTAATTTTCAAGATTGTCTTATTTATCATGCTGACTCTAAAATTATATATATATATATATTTATTTTTTAACGTGTTTTTTTTCTCTTGTGAGGTAACACGTAGTTGCAAATTGCAGGTAATAGCGCTTTTAAGATATTATGTTTAATGTAATAATGTTCGGTAATGATCAGTTCTTCCAGGCACCATGGGAAATAAGACTTCTTCAGGTTGCAAATGTGGCAAGTTTTGAAATTCGCTCTGTTAAAATCCTAAAAATATAGGTTTTAGAACTAAAATAATGAGTTGTATTTAAATCCATACATTTGAAGGGCATATCTTTTTTCAGACTTATTAATTTCAAATTATATTGTTTGCATTATGTTTTCATGATTTTTACGGTACTGGTATTAAACTTTATTCGATTTTAAAGAAACCCGTAGCATTCAGAAGGGCTGTAACTAAAGTCACAAATGCAATAATTATGTGTTTTGCGCTTGTTGCAACTGTATTTTCTTAGCTGCTTCCTGGGGATAATTTAATAAAACGGTATATGTGCTTTGACCTACAGCAGTCGAACTGTAAAAAGCTGTTGGAAGCTGATATCTGATTGGCTGATAGATGTTACATTACACTACACTATTGCTCTTTGTGGATTTCTATTAAATAAATCTCCATGTTCGTTTCACTGAAACTATTTCTTTTCATTGTATTAACATTTTCTGAGAAGTGAAGTCTAAGCTATTGTACTATTTTACCAGCCATTTCTGTATTGGATGAGGCTAGCATCAGTGTTCCTCAAGTAGCTGGATACAAAAGGGACTCCAGATCTGTAATGGGTGCTGGGTGCGTAGTAAGCTCAAGAGTGAAGGGGCGTCCAAAACACTCTGTCATGTAGTAGGCCCCTCTGCTGCTCTTGATACAAATCATTATGGCCTTGTCAGTAAAAAAGATGGTACCTCCGCACTAGATAACAAATACTACAGCAGCGGTTCTCAAACTGTGGGTTTCGACCTTCTCAGCATGGGGTCGCGACTCCATGTTGCTGACCATCAGGCTGATGACTATTTATTGTCTGATGGGGTCCCAGAGCAAAATAGTTTGAGGGCTCCTGTACTGCAGCATTGTGTCATAGTATTTGCTATCTTACATGATGAGGATTTGTATATCAAAAGTGGGTGAATTGTAAGGGTGCTGGGGCACACGCGTTCACACGAGTTCATTCTAGCACCCTGCACCTTTCACAACTTGTGAGGTTACTCTTTCCCACCCAGGGTGTCACTCTCTGCTCTGGACTGCTGTTAAACAGAACTGGGAGACTAGCGGTATCAGAGGGGGTAATTCAGGTTTCAATTACTTTAATTCAGGAGGTTTAAAGACTTATGAATTAAAAATTTGTGGTTGGGGACTAGCTTGTAAAGGCAGATTTGGCATATCCTGAAGGCACAGAAAAAGCAGTGAAGTAGGGATATGTTGTTAAAGATGACAGTCTGTGAAGATAGGCACGTCTTGGAATAGGAGAGGATGTGATGACAGAGTATGGGAATACAAGAGCAAGGTATTATGTATGAGCAGAAGGAAGGTGTGAAGTTCAAAAAAGTGTAAATTGGGAAAACAAGTGACAAAGGTTGGTTTGCACTGGAGAGGGATGTGTTTAGGCATAATGTACATGGTAGGATACAGACTGGTGACCAAGATATAGGGTACAATTGGGTGAGGTGGGTCTGGCTAGGTTATACCCAGTGAGAATGGTAGTGTGTGAAATGTACTGCACTTGAACATGAAACAATAGGGCTATGATGATTAAGGAGGTGACTACTTAGTCATCTCCTTAGTCAACAATAGTGCAATGGTGACTAAGGAATGCTACATAGTGATGCGCTTCAGAGAGTGAGTTTTCTAGGAACAGGGTGGCATGAGTTGGGTGGCATACAGTTGTGAAGGAGAGTACAAGGACTTGATCATTTGTTCCTTTTCATTTGAAGGACCATGACAGATGCCATATGTCTTAGGTGGAGACCCAGCATTGAAGCATTAAAAAAAGCAGGTAGGTTCAGGTGGAGATTGAATGTAGGACCAGAAACAAAGTCTGAAATTGTTCTGCAGACGGATGGTCCAATAAGCAAGGAGTGGAGTCTGGTTATTGGTATAGGAGATAAGCAGAAGAGAAGGCAGAGGTGGCCACAGTTTGGGAAAACAAGACATGAGCTGGCTCCAGGATCTTTTAGATGTCAGGGAAGTCCCAGAGCAGAGATAAAGCAAGCAACAGGAAATTAGGATTATTGTCAAAACAGAGCATGACCGGTGCAATCAAGGGATAATTTATACAGGAATGGGGGAAGCACTCCAATTCACTCCTGGACTTCTGGATTCCCCACTTCCAGTTGTGGCAATTTTTGGGGCACAGTTGGCGTCACTTCTGCTGGTGCAAACATTGTCATGATTGGAAGTAATGGATCCAGAAATTGGCCTGGCATGTCCCCTGTGACTACATAGGGGTCTAATGGGGGGTAAGTATATGCATTTATTCTATGGTTATACTATGTGCTTATGTCCTGAAGAAGTGCAGTTGACAACAAAACATTATTTTTTAAATTAAATCACTAAATCAAACATTTAAAAGGTCTCTGAGTGGCAGTTTGATTCTGGCTACCTGGAGTTGGCATACATCTCTATTTTTTCCATGCACACAACATTTGGTCAACTGGCATTTGCCTCTGCATCAGATTTACACTGTTCCCTTACACCAGACAAAAAGCATATCAGTGTTGTGCAGGAAGGGTCAGATATAGTAGGTGAGGAAAAGACAAGTAATGGGTAGGTGTGAGGGGAACTATACACATGACAATATAAGCCACACCACCAAGGTTGAAATTAAGCAGTTTAAGTACCAACGTAAAAAGCTAGGAGCCCTCCAGCGAAAAGCATCAGCCTTCAGCACCTCCATTCCTTCCTTCCTCCATTGTGGACTGTGGATTACAAATATTTGGGTCAAAGACCCTAAAACAGTCCTAAAACAACCCCAAGCTTGGGACTCATAAGTGGACACGACCATCAACTGGTGAAATCTAAAGAAGATCAGCACGACTACTAAACGGGGACCCCCTCAAGTGCAACTTGGAGTAGTGGGAGCCATCCCAGGTATTCGGAGTGACAGTGACTGTTTCTTCTCCCCCCCTTTTTTTCATTAACATTGTCCATGGAGTCCAATAAGAGCAGGATCCACGCACAAAAAGGGCCAGTGGGGTGTGTTAACCAAAAATTTGTCCTTAATCGAAGTGGAGATTTTATTCACATACACTTGCACCAATTGCCTGCCATTTAATGGCATTTTAGAATTACTTTATGGATGTATGTATACATGAATCATGCTCATGATTATTTTAATTCTGTTTATTAATTAATAAATTTTAAAGAATAAATGTGTTCAATTTTGTCCTCAAATAGCGCAGTTACAAAACTCATTTTTTTCTTTTGTATTTATCAGGGACTGACTATCCCTAATTCTAACTGATGCTTGATTTAAAAAAAGGGACCCTGTGCAGAGCCTGGTAATCACCCTAGTGGTATTACACAATAAGTACCAACGTAAATTATTATTATTAACATTCTACAGCCAAGTTAAATTTAGTTTTTTTTTTTACGTTTTTAAGCTAAATTGTTCTGTGAAGAAAACATGTGGATATTATTCTTCTCCGGTTACTTATTGAAACAGTAAGATATCTGACTTTAATTTCTTAAGGGCAGTGTGCAGGAGCGTTCTTTAGATCTTAGCTTTGTAGAATAAGACATATATTACTATTGCTGGCATCAATTCACTGCTTGCCCAAAATAAGTTCTATGTGGGAGTAACGAACAAAGGGATTTTATGGAAACAGGAAAATAGGCATTGAGTACTTTTCTTTCACAGAAAATGACTAGCACAATAATTCATCACCAGTGTATTCATTAATTACAAGGAGTGTTCCATTAATGAAGTCCCACACTCATTCTTTATTGTACACATTGTTTGAAATCACTGAGCTTTGTAGCTAAACCCTGGAGTGTAGAAAGATATACAGTACAGTATATATATATATATATATATATATATATATATATATATATATATATATATATATACTGTGTAGATACTGTATAGATAAATATACATATACATACATGCACACACATGTGGAGAGGTACTTTCTTAAATAGTTAAATGCAGGATGCCATCCAAAGTGAATAAAGTATACTTGCAATAATCCCTAGATCCCGGGATCAAAGCGGCACTTCACGGTCTTTGGGTCCAATTCCTACCTGCTCGCTAGGCTGCGTATATTCGCTGCCTAGCCAGCAGATAGAGGCAGCCGGCCCCGCCGAATGCACGCCCCACCAGGGCCGCCATCAGGGGGGTGCGATGGGGACAACTGTTCCAGGCTCGGCCAATCTGACAGAGCGTAGGGCTCGGGCAGGCTGCCAGCACCCCCCTTCATTAGAGCCGCCCACAACTGCCTGGCCGTGATCACCACTCACCAGTGGCGGCCCACAGGTTGTCTGCAGCCCGCCGCACAGATACAGCCCCCGGGCCCGGCTGGAGCCTATGAAATTGTGGTGCCTAAACACCTGCTGCCCGAGGACATATAAACAGGCCATGCAGCGAGCAGCAGGGACACTGGGAGCCCCCACACTAAGCCCAGACTGTGCAACGTAACATAATGTAACGCCGCGCGTGTGACGTCATTTTCTCTGCTTCCTCGCCCCGATGTCTGTTCCTGAGTATGCTTGATGTCCGCACTTTGACTTTGGTTACTTTGTATCTTGATTCTTAACTACAGTACCTACAGGTCTATTCGTGTACAGTATTGTAACTGAAATAAAGACCTTCTCCAGCACCTATGGGTACTTCATATGGAGATGGGGCTTCTCTTGATCATGAATGAATGTAATTTCCAAGTGAAACTGTGGGCACACAGTGCTCCAGCGAGGCTGATCACACATGCATAGATGACTTCATCAACAGAGATGTATTTGATTACAGTTATAGTATGCGCCTTGTTTATTTGTGGTAGTATAAGAATATATTATGTAGTAATTTACTTACACAGAGTCATGTCACTCACTAACAGATATCTAATCCCTAGTCACCGGTCACTATCTGGCATCGGTCCTACTGAACTATGGCCTGGAGTTGCCTTAAATACAGTACATTGTATTTCTCATCCTCCAAGATTGGCAGCACACACCCATCCTTGCTTTTAAAAGAAAGGCCTTCACAGGTGTTCTGATTTGGTTATCAGGCTGCCAAACTGCAGGGAGAGGCACAGAGAAAAAATAAACAATGACCTTAATATGGTCTAGGCATGAAGTATCAGTACAGAAACTTATGGATCAAGATCTGTGAGTGCCGGATCTTCCCTACCGATATATCTTCATCTTATTGAGGGCACCAAAAGGATAGCTGTATGACCCTCAAGGTCTGAGCTGAATTAATAAATCACAGCATAGGTTTGCATAGGCCATTTTATTAGGGGGTTCACCATTGGAGGGGCATGTCTACCACCACCTACTGGGCATCAATGCAAACTAAATGGAAGATGACTTATTCAGATATATGGGATTCGGAATAAATCAGAAATGGGGGCAGTGCAAATATTTACACTGTATTCCCACTACATGTAATGCCAAACACTGTAATGCCCATTACACATAATGCCACACACCGTAATGCACCGTAATTACAAATTTTACCACACACCATGACTATTGCATATTATACCACACAACATTGGCCCTTATTCTGATCGGTGCGGATATTCCCGCATTCTTACGGTGCGGCCCGCACGCCACGGTGTTCTGCCGCGTGCGGCCATCGTCCGTAGAAACGCCCACGTGTCCTCCGCATTCGGACGGACTCACTCTTTAAGAACAGGGCGTGTTTACGGACGACATACAAACCATGCGTGTGCGGGGGAAAACACTCCGATTCTGCACGGTATTACAGAGTATTACAGAGTTTGCTCGGGAATACCGCATCCGAACGGGAGCCAAGCGGTGCTACCGCCCGTAAGCGGAGTATTTACGCCAAACAACCCACTATTATGTATATTCTGCAATACATCACATGACCCACTTATTCAATTACCTATCCTCATAAAAAAATGCTTATTTGGAATTGGAATCAATTAGATGCCAATATATCCTTACAAGCATGCCTAACACATGCATTGCACACATTAACCCTTACAGCAATTGAAGTGCAATGGTTTCAATTAAAGCACTGACAAGCGTCCTATTAGTGAGTAATGAGTAAAGGAGTCGATTTTATTGGGTTCAGGTGTTAATGCTTGTAGTCATTAGGCGGTCCGTTCGCCTCCCGCAGGAACGAGTGGTGTCCGCAAAGCAATAGTGGCCTTTTGGACACCGCACATTTCTTTCCTTTTTGTTCGCGTGCATTCGGAGTGGTATCCGAATGCACGCCCCCCAACATAAGTGTACTCCCCCGTGTCCGCCCATGTTTCCGCCCCGTTTTGCCCACTTTGAAACTACGCCCATGTGTCATTCCGCATGACGCCCATAATACGCCCATATTCCCCGAATGATTGCGGTGACCAGTTTTGTACGGGATTTGCCCGAACAGGTACGGAGTCAAGGCGTGGCACATGCGCGTGGCGTTCTCCACGCATGCGCAGACGCCGTAAAGACGCGATCCGAAAGTATGCGGTAAAGTACGCGTCAATCAGAATAAGGGCCCTTATGCCTATTACACATTATACCACACACCATAATGACTATTACACATTATACCACACACCAAAATGACTATTACACATTATACCACACACCATAATGACCATTACGTATTATGACACATTAGTGCCACTTTCCTACATGCTCATTGTCAGAGGTATATTGCTCAATTCCAGGGGATACAAGCTCATTGCTAGGAGAAATGACATGCTCATTGCTATGGGGTGTTACATGCTGTTTGCCGGGAGGTAGGTATATGTTCTTTGCCATGGGGAGGGAGTTTCAATGCTCATTGTCAAGGGGGTGTGACCAGAGTAGTGCAAAGCTATCACCCAGAATGTACCTTTCATTAGCCTTGTGTATATTTAGAAGGGAATATTTTCATTTTCAGTATGCAATATGTTCTCCATATTATCACATAACCTGTAATCATTTATGCAGAATCACTTAAAAATGTGTTTATCTCATTTCTATAAGCACCTCTTAAAAATGTACTGAATAGGGGCTTATATAATTTATTTTCTGTACATTTTGGCCATTGTACAGTTTGAATTAAGGATGGTCTATAGTGTATCATAGCCGCCGCGGCATCCCCGTCACCGCATTTTTGCTCCACTATACTTCAAAGCCTGCTTCCAGACTCCTGCAAAACCTAGCCAATGGAATTCTGAAGGCAGGCCTAGGAGAGTGGTACTTAATGCTGAGCCCGGGTGCTGCAGTGGTTGCACTACCGATCCCTGGGGACCTGAATCCAGGGCCGGTGCAAGGCACCGGAGCGCCCCAGGCGAGTCGGGGTGGGGGCGCCCCGGTGCCGGGGGGTGTACCTGTCCTGCGGCTGTGTATATAAAGCTTGCGGCGGCGGGGGGTCCCTGCAGTCAAGAAATAACGAGCGCTATCCGCCTGGCTAAGCGGAAGCGCTTCTGTTGTGAAAACACTGGCCGCACAGCGCACGCTGATTGGCTGAATCTCAGCCAATCAGCGTGCGGCCAGTGTTTCCACAACAGAAGCGCTTCCGCGTAGCAAGGCGGATAGCGCTCGTAATTTCTTGACTGCAGGGACCCCCCGCTGCCGCAAGCTTTATATACACAGCTGCAGGACAGGTACCCCCGCGGCATGGGGAGGGGGGGTGCGAAATGCCGCCCTCCAGTGGCCGGCGCCTAGATTTGCCTAGTGGTGGCGCCGGCCCTGCCTGAATCCAGCACATATATATATATTACATATATCCCTGCATGTATGTTCATCTAGTCTATCTGCTCGCAGTGTGAGCTGCCACCACCGAACATGACAGGTGGCAAGAATGATGGACACCAGCGCTAGTGAATGGCTTGTGACTAGCTGTTTGCGAATGCTCCGATGATGCGGAGGTATATGGTCATTAGGTTGACCCTATTTAGGTAGACATACATTGGGTTGACCACTGAAGATCATCATGGCTTGGGCCGACACATGAAATAGGTTGACGTGGCTAATGTCGACAGGGATAGAAGGTCAACACAAGCATTAGGTTGACAATGGGAAGGTTGACAAGAGTTTTCACGTTTTCTTTTGAGCCGGCATGGAGGGAGAATAGATTTGTGTGCCAAGCACAGCGAGTCACCGTGCCCGAAGCATGGTGAGCGCAGTGATCCATGTAAGGGGACCCGGCACACTTTGGCGCTGCCGTCCTACGCCCCTCACCTGCATTACTAGGTGCAAACATGATGGCGAACAAGCAGTTCGCCCTGCTCGCTCGCACCAAGTGGCTGCACGTGCGTACACTCCCCTGCGCATACACACCGGGTAGAATCACCCCCTTTGTGTGCCTGTTCAAGCAATTCTTAGTTTTATTCCTTTTTCTCTTTTGCAAGGCTGGAAGATGTTTCTGAAATATTATTATATCATATCATATTAATATTAATATGTGACGCTGTATTGATGACTATTGATAATGAATGTGTATTTATCACAAAAAAAAAAACATGTGTACAGTATTGTACATGGGCAGTACGGACAATGTAATGGTTAGCATTACAGTTTAACAGCACTAAGGTCATGGGTTCGATTCCCATCATGGCACTAACTGTGCAGAGTTTCTCCCCGTACTTGCGTGGGTTTCCTCCGGGTACTCCCACAATCCAAAAATAT
The DNA here is from genome assembly GCF_055691185.1 of Crinia signifera. Taxonomy (NCBI): domain Eukaryota; kingdom Metazoa; phylum Chordata; class Amphibia; order Anura; family Myobatrachidae; genus Crinia; species Crinia signifera. The sequence goes on from NC_139227.1 coordinate 11,996,397, forward strand.
ACTGGTAGGCTGATTGGCTGCCCCCCCCCCTATAATGTCTGTGTATGTCTGTGTATGTGTACATGTGGTAGGGAATATAGATTGTAAGCTCCACTGGGGCAGGGACTGATGTGAATGTTCAAATATTCTCTGTAAAGAATCTGTATGCACTATACAGATGTAGCCGACCTTGTTGTTGCTGGCGGATCGCCAGCAACACGGCGCCTCTATCTGACTGAGACGCGCGTGCGTCCACCACGCACGCGCGTCTCAGTATCCGGGCGGCGGGGCGGCGAGGCGGACGCAATACTGTCCTGGGGGGGGGACCTCTGGCCACTGTGGGGGGGTGCGGTCGCCCGGTGTGGGCACCGGGCGACCGAGGGCAGCACCGTCGGAAGGGGACACGCGCGCACCTCGTGCGCGCGCGTCCCCTTCCGGCATACAGATGGCGGCGGGGCAGGGGATGGCAATGGCGACGCCATCGCCATCACCTGCAAAGATGAATCCCGCTACATCTGTATAAGAAACTGTTAATAAATAAATATATCACATATTCCAGTTATAAATCAGGTACAAACATTACGTTGCTGGTCCTGGTTGGTATTTAGAGTCACAGCTTTGCACATACCAGTAAATTGTGCTTATTTTGGGGGTCGCCACGCCAACATCAGCCCCTACATGTCTAAAATACAAAACACAGAGTTTATAATTTATAAATAATAAAATTCAACCTGTCTCCTGCATGTAGCTGAGGCAGCCATTTTTGTTGGCTAAAGTAATATTCATTAGTTCCAGTGACATCTCTGAGGCATTTCATTAACAAACTCATGAAGCATTATTAATATTCATGAGGCACTGTTTATGACTGATCTGTTAGGCTGCATTCACAAACTACTGCACCTCACCAAGTGGCTGTCACAGCGGCTTCTAGGTGGCAGGTGCTTCTTACATTATATATACATTTATTGATTCCACTTGCTCAGAATTGTGCATCTAGTAAAATACTCCATATTGAATACATTTGCATAAACAATTCATTTGCACCACTTACACACAGTAAACAAATGTTACCATCAGCTTGCTAAGATTATATGGAAAGAGGGAGATAATCAAACAACAATAATTTATTTTGGTATGCCGACATACAGATTGTGGACATTCGGAACGTCAATGGCACAATGTTCACGTTTTGAATGTTGATATTTAAAATGTGGACATGTTTAGAATTTTGACATCCACAATGTTAACACTGCCAGATTGTTGATAGTTAGAAAGGTAACACCTAATTTTAAGAATAGGGTTAGATAAGGGTGAAAAGGTGGGCCCAAGGACAATGCCATCTTGCATCATTTTTAGTTTTTGCCCAGCTGTGTTGCAATGTTTCATAGATGTACTTTAAACTGCCATGTGTTTGTGCTGCTGCTCTGTCGCTTAGTAACCTTAGAGAAAATACAAAACCAAAACCGCAACCTGATGACAAATTGAAATTAGAACCAATAAAAGCAAAAATGGTCCAACTCATGTCTCCAATATATATTGTACTAAGCTTCGAAGAAAGACAAACCAGCTCCTAACTCTGATGGTTCAGGTTGGGTTTAAAAAAATACATGATTGGTTGGTGCTTTCTACTGTATCTCTCCAAGGATTAGTAAATAAACTCCCCTTAGTTTGGCTAAATGGCATAAATATATCCCAGAAGAGGATGGGTAGGACCCCAGAGAGGATATTAGCTGCCCCTCTGCCTTTTTAATGTTTTTTTAGTACCCATTGGCAACAGTTGGGAACTTAGGAGCTTATTCTGATCGTAGCGGCCAAACGTGCGTACGTTCCAAAACAACGTACGCTATCCGTACGCGGCCGTTGGGGTTAAGTCCACCCACAACTCAGCCGCATACGTACGGCCAGAAACAACGTCGAAGGGGAGTGGCGTACAAATGTGCGTACGCCAACGTACACGGACGGGCCAGCCCTTACACTCCGACAACTGGCGTACAATTGAGCGTACACCACCGTTTACGGACGTCTCTCGTCCGTCTTCCCACCGACTTCTTGCGGCTATCTGAGCGTACGCCAGCTTGCACGGACGGGTCCCTATTGTTTTCAATAGAAAAGTCAGCTTATGTCACCGCTCGTGAGAGTGAGCGTACGTCCGTGTACGCTGACATACCCTTCACATATATGGACCTGCAAATCTTGCCTTTCAACTATAATTATGAAAATTAATTAATTGATTGAATTAATTAATGTGCAAAATAGTGGGCATGGGCTTAAAACATTGCTGAAACATCCTTTGTAGGTGTTAGATGTGGTTTATGTTATTGTATCCTAAATACAAAACCTATGTTTGTATTAGAGTGAACACGTTGACACATGTCGACTTGTGTAGATTGAGTGTGCTACTGTGTAAAGTCTATGAAAGCACGTAGTGAATGTGTATAACTGTTTAACAAATACCTACCTTAGCATATATAAGCAGGTCTTGCAAAGATTCTTACCTTAAATTAAACAAACCTTTACATGTAGAGAAGTATAGAAAGATAAGCTTCCAATGTGTTTGAGTGCTGTGTGTGGCTTGCAGGTAGTGAAATCATGGTTTGGACTTAATAGACTGCAGCATTGCTTATTACATTCAGGTGTATGTGTTTGGTAGTAATCAGCGTAAATTAGCAAATCCAGGCGCACGCTGGCATGCGGTATCTGTAGGGGTGGTTTGAGATGGCGGTTGGCGGCCGCCTGTTTTGTGTCCGAAATGAACGGTGCTTTAGTCGATCGTGCGGTAGTAGCACCGCTCATTTTTGGTGCACACCCCCGTGTACGCCCATATTTACGCCCATTTTCCCTCATTATTTCGGCCGCTCCCCTCATCACGCCCCTATGCCGCCCCCAATGCCCGTACACTCGCGTATAGGTTTTTTCGCACCTAGAGACCCGTCCGTAAGCGTTGTGGAGTGTTCGCGCCTGCGCATTAGCGAATGTACGCATGCGCAGATCATAAAAAATCCCGGGACGTACGCGTACGGCCCGGCCGCTCCAACCAGAATAAGGCCCTTAATGTTCAAAACAGCACTAAGGTGAGTCAGGGAGCACAGAAACCTCCTTTGAAGCATAAGGATGTGGATATGTCTGTGAAGACTAAACAAATACCTTTAGTGTAGGAGTGGCCAAACTGCACATCAAGATCTACCAATGGTCCACATTTTCCAAATCACCTAGCTGGTGCACAGCTCTAGTCATTACTAAATGTCACATTCCCCAGACCACCTAGCTGGTGCACAGATGTAATCATTACTAACTGTCACATTCCCAAGATCACCTAGCTGCTGCACAGCTGTAGTCATTACTAACTGTCACATTCCACAGACCACCTAGCTGGTGCACAGCTGTAGTCATTACTAACTGTCACATTCCCCAGATCACCTAGCTGGTGCACAGATGTAATCATTACTAACTGTCACATTCCCAAGATCACCTAGCTGCTGCACAGCTGTAATCATTACTAACTGTCACATTCCCAAGATCACCTAACTGGTGCACAGCTGTAGTCATTACTAACTGTCACATTCCCCAGATCACCTAGCTGGTGCACAGCTGTAGTCATTGCTAACTGTCACATTCCCCAGATCACCTAGCTTGTGCACAGCTGTAGTCATTACTAACTGTCACATTCCCCAGATCACCAAACTGGTGCACAGCTGTAGTCATTACTAACTGTCACATTCCCCAGATCACCTAGCTGGTGCACAGCTGTAGTCATTACTAACTGTCACATTCCCCAGATCACCTAGCTGGTGCACAGCTGTAGTCATTACTAACTGTCACATTCCCCAGATCACCTTTGCCCTATCACATTTGGGGATGAGTGAAATAAAGATTCCAGGGGCCCCCCATCACTTTTGGAATTAAACAGTTCCAATGTTTTTCCTGCCAATAATAATGTGGCAGGAGCCAGTGCAAGTCCCTCATAGCAGGATTATTATGCTGAAATTCACTTCCAGATGAGAGTGCTGTATACAGATGGAGCCGGCTTTAACTTTGCGAGCGCCGGTGTGAAAGCTTCTCATGCGAGCGCGCCCCTGGCGGTAGCCGGCCGCTGGCGGGGGCTGGCGATAGAATCGCCAGCCCCTGCAAAGTTAAAGCCGGCTCCATCTGTACTATAGTAATTTTTGTTTAAATTATACACATACACCGTCCATGAAGCTATGTTGGACTAGATAGATAGATAGATAGATAGATAGATAGATAGATAGATAGATAGAGGCAACCCTGAATTTTGCTCAGTTGAGACATTATTGGCATTCTGTGCATCAGTGTAGGTTGCTCTAAGCATATGTTGTGATGGGTTGATCGATGACCGTTGCAGTTGGGTAATGGATGCAGCACAAGTTGCCAGAGTTGGTGCACTCACATCACCTCACATCAGTCTTGCTATCACTTGATTATGCTAGATTGCCCTCCAATCTTTTCGTCTTCAAATATACTGTCAATGCTAGATGCTTCCTGCTAGATGCACACAACTCTCTCAAACGCAGGGCATGGCCAACAATGTCCAATCTGTATTGCATTATTTAAATAATAACAACAAATCTGTTTACCCATGCACAATACAGAGAACCTTTGAGTGTCCACTGCACAATACAGAGAGTCTTCAAGTTACATTTTCATAATATTCAGATGCTTCTTGTAACCCTTAATAACCTGGAGCAATAGCCATATATTCTATAATTAAGCACTGACATTTTAATCCATGAGTAACTTTGTCTTTTTTGACAATGATTTCTCATGTTCTGTTATGGCATCCTGGGATTGGAGGTGCAGTTGTCTGATAAGGGGGAACTGTCACTGACTTTGTTGAGGAAGAGGGATGTTGTGAAAAAAACTCAAGTAAGGGGATGGAGGGTCCTGTATTTACCCATGTTACATGGTTATGGTATCTTAACTTCAACATTTAATTACAAAAAAGACCAGCATACTTACAGCAGACCCATGACATCATGACAGCCACTAGCCTAACCAGAAAACTCATGGAGAAGTCTAGAACCAGTAGGCCTCAGAGCATTGTCGTTAATGCATTTGACAAAATTGGGTGCAGGGAGGAGCTAATGATCTGTGGGCCAGGATAGCGAAGGTGATATGGCGATTGTTATTTTTTTTTTTAGATCTAATTAGTTATAAATTATGACCCATCACCATAAGTCATTTGTAAGACAATAGGGGGTATGCATTCCCCGCCGCTATTTCCGACAGGGGAAATAGCGGCCGCTGCCTATTCAATGCTGTCTTGGGCGACAGTATTGAAGAGGCAGATCAACAGATCGGGCCCGACTTTAAAAGCTGTCCGGCCCGTTTTGTCATTAACGGCCGTGAATTGTCGCGATCGTGGCTGAATCTCGCCAATCCACAGCTGTTTACGCAGACACGCCCCCTTTTCGCTGATTGCCAAGCGGGACATTGAATCCCGCTTGGCTGTCCGGACAGATCGACAGTCGTGACATGCGATTGCATACCCCCCAATATATCTTGGAAACCATCACACTGTTCTGTATGTATCTATGATTCTTGAGAGATTATCTGAGGCGATTTATTTAAGTCATATTAATGTTTTTATATCTTAGCAATATGCAAAGTTACCTCATTTAAAAATAAAAAAAAAATTACAGTAAAATTGTAGTAAAACGAATGAGTGAATAAAACCAGATTGAAATTTCAAAGTCTGCTAGAGTGCAATTTTCATTGCTATTAACGTTTGATATTCATGAACGTATTAAGAACTGGCTAAAGATTCTACATTTCTTTTTTATGAAAGTGACATATTTTCCATTTAGAGGAGAAAAAATGAATGTAAAAAAATTCCTCATAGATTCAATTTAATTCAGGATAGCCCATTAAGCAACACACACATAGCGAAGGATTTCGATAAAAAGGTAAACCCACATCTTTATTTCATCCTTGAACTCTCATTCACATGCTAGAAAGATTTTTTTGTTGTCAAAAGATGCCTGGCACGGTAATCTTGAATATCGCAAAAAGCCTAATGCTTAAACATAATTTAGGAAGTTCTAATGAAATTGTCAGTATTATCTGTGCAAGGTTATATTATGGCTACATTAGTACACTTACCAAAACTTATTTTACTACTTGAAAAATGGCCTTGAGTTTTCAAAAGCAAAAGTAATAAAGTTATTAAGGTTTTTTTTTTTTTAAATAAGTAATTATATCAATTTAAGTTACATACCGGGATACAAATAGTTTATCTCCAAACAGGAGTTGCCGATCCTTCATAAGTAAATATGTATTTGTTGTTTGGAACTATGGTCCAGGGACCATGCAAGTGAACCAGATCTCGCTCGGGGAAAGGTGGTACGCCGGCCCACCATTCACAATGTGTGTACGTTCGCACTGGTTGCAAATGGATGTTTTACAATTACATCCATTCGCAGCCTACGGGGTAACACCCACATCATTCGATGGTCGCCGACCACATTTGGAGGGAAATGGTTGGGCAGCTGACATCCGATGATGTCAGCTGGCCACCTCATGCACCCCTGTCATTGGCCCAGTGTTTTCATGGGAACACCCATAAATGCTGGGCGGTTCCATATGGTAATGAGCCAATCCACCACCCCCGACCATCATTTGCAAGGCTGGGTGCATGTACCCAACGAACAGAGTTAGTTTGCCGTCCAGCACATGCACATGTGCAGAAATGCGCAAAGCTAAGCAAAAATATCGGCCCCGTGTGAATGCACACGGCCTTCCGAACGGACCATAATAAGGTCCCAGATGTATTGCTGTGCAAGTCCGGTGGCCATGCTGATTTTTGATAAAAAATTTTGCCCAAGGCCTACAGCAAGCTGGCTGGTTATTAACACACAGAACTTCTGACAGTATCAGTATGGTGTATAGGGGTGTATTGGGGTACAGTACACACAAACAATTTTTTTTTAATACACAGCTTGTATAATGCTGCATGAAGGCCAATCACACACTGACCTTCTGACATTATACTATGAGTGCAGTACACACAAACAATGAATAAAGAAAAGAGAAATTGATTTGGAATTTATTACTTTAATTATTTTTAATGTGCAGCTTGTATAATGCTGCGTGGACGCAGAACAATCACACACGGATCTTGTGGTGTATACTATTGGGGTGCTGTACACAGCAAAAAAAAGAACAGAAAAATTTATTTTTATATGTATTTTTTTATGGACGGGGCTTGGATAACACTGTGTGGACCGTGGAGGCAGAACAATCACACACATAACTTGTTTTGCTTCTGACAGTAGTATATGCTGTATTGGATTGCAGTGCAACACACCACAGTGACCACATACCACAATAAAAAAAAATGCCTGTGTACTACTGTACCCCACTACACTGACTGACAGCCTGCCTAACACACGACCAGTACAATTACTACAATACAATTAAGTATAATATATATATATATATATATATATATATATATATATATATAATATAACCCAGCACACAAACCCCTCTGCAGTCTGCACAGCACAAACCCCTCTGCACTGCACAACACCCCTCTGCTGAGTCTGCACTAACTGCACTGCCACAAACCCCATCTGCACAGTAGAACCCCCTCTGCACTGCATAACTCCCCTCTGCACTGCACAAACACCTACATACATAGATCCTAGTGTGATTTGGCCTGTTTTCACCCAATTCGACAGATCGGCTGAGAAATTGGATGAAAACGGGCCAAATTGCATGTGTTTGACATCCAAATTGATCCGAGGTGCAGTCCTGTGCGTGACGGAGTTGGAGGTCAGACAAAATAAATCGCATATGCAGTCATAGCATCCGACTTCTCCTGATAAATCACATGCAATTTATTGCATGTCAAAAATAGCACATCAAGTGCCAAATCGGATGTGAGGACACCCAGAGAGCTGCCGGGGAAGTTCAAAGGGAAATTGAGTCTGACTTGCCCTTCAGACAAGTCGGACTAGTGTTTCAGGGCCTTTACAGTACCAGGAGAGTCTCAGCTTGCATGGAGTGATTGTACTCTTCTATGTGTTACCATATATAACACTGTACTGCATCAGCAGCTGGATAGAAGCTTTGTCACAGATTACTAAGAGTCTAAGTAAGAGTTTATAGTTTACATCTTATGCAGTAACGTCTTCTTCAAGGTGATTTAATGCTGCTCCAAAGAATCATACTTCCACTAAGACCTCTGTTTAAATGTTCTAGCTATGCCGCAGGTAAAAATGTGTGCAATATAAATAAGATGCTTAACAAACTGGGATTATATGTTTAAAGTTGGGAAAGCATGTCAGTTTTGAAGGGATATAATTGTGTTTTAAGACTAAAAAAAACAAAATGCAATGCAGATGATGGTGCGCCTCGGATGTGCTTATTTAGCAAACCTTCTACATGATGGATACAATGACAATGTTAATCATATGACATCAAGGGTCTTTTTGTAAACAGCGTGATGATGTTATTGGGGGTGTAGCATTTTCTGGAATCATGTAGATGGTGTGTGTACTTGAACTTCATGATTTCCCATCAAGCAGTACAAGAATTATGCTTTGAGATAATGACACTTGAAAAGTAGTGTTTAACATCTATTTCAAGCTTTTAGTGCTTCAGCGACACCATAATTGGTAGGTAGTGCAGAATAAATCAAGATTTAAAGAAAATTAGATACTTATGCAAGGGCTTACATAGATTTGGACAAATCTTTCATTTTTTTTTATTTATTTATTTAGCAAAATCCAATTTTTCTTACTACACAAAAATAGATCGGTATCGTAGGCAAGCACAGGGGTGGTTGCCTTGAAAACCTCCTCCCCCCGGAATGAACGATCCTGAATCAGGCCCTTCATACGATTATTAGAACTGCTGCATAGGCCCAGTGGTACTGTAGCAGCTACTTCTACCAAGTTTGCTGTGATGCTGCTGCAGCCCAGGAGGTGGGTGTGACGGCGTCAGACAGCCCCACCCCCGGGCCCCTCCATCAGCCCCATGTATGTAGTACCTGCTCCCCCTCGGCGACCAAGTCTGTAAGCACACATTATGGGAAAGGTCATTAACATTAAACCTGTATTTGCCAAATTTTGGCTCCGTCGCGGGGGTGAAATCTTACACAATACTTATGATGCAGTACCCAATATTATGAATGGAAACATAAAATAATAAAAAGGGATAATAATAAGCTGTAAAATATGTTTCTTTGGGAAAAAAATTATTGGAGTTAAGACTTCTGAAGGACTGTAAGGTAAGTTTAATATGTATGTTAAGGTCACTGCCATTAGAAGTGGTAGGGTCAAAACTAGAAGAGGTGAAATCAGTGAATCCAAGTGGACAGAGAGGAAGTCACATAAGATGGTGGAAACCAAAGAAATGGTCTCAACAGTAAAGTACGGCCCTTGACTTCAATGGAACAAGCAGGAAGCCCGTAACGCCAAAAGTAGCCATTGCTTGTAAACTTCCATGTAGGTCTCTCAGTGCTTGAAGATTCTTACAGCATATAATAAGGGCAGTGGCAGTACAAGTACCATGGCAGCCCTCTGACCACAATATTTTCTTAGCATTGTGATAGCTAGGGGCCAGGATGGAAAGCAATGCTTAATCATAAAAATAAATAATATTCTCCATAACTCAATATATTTTGATAAAACCGTCTTTTTTTCAATAATATTTTTGTTGATCATTACATATATACTGTAAATATATATTATTAAATGTATTATTATTTTAAAGAAGACATAACTGCAATCTAAAGGCTAACAGAATAGTCTACGTATGCCATGCCTGCGCTGAAAGAACACAGAATAGTCAGCAAAATGAACAGAAAAAGCTTTCCAATTACTGCGATAATAGAAAATCTTTCTGATCACCTAGTACAGAGGTTCCCAAGCACGGTCCTCGTCACCCAAGGTTTCAAGTATAACCATGCTTGGCCACAGGTGACTTAATTAGTATCTCAGTCAATTTGATTTAACCATCTGTGCTGAGCCATGGATATGCTTAAAACCTAGGGCCAGATGCACTAAAGCAGGCATGTCCAACGTTGGCTCTACAGATGTTGTGAAACTACACATCCCAGCATGCTTTGCCACAGTTTTGCTATTGGAGAATGCTAAAACTATTGCAAAGCATGCTGGAATGTATAGTTTCAAAACATCTGGAGGGCCAATGTTGGACATGCCTGCACTAAAGCGTCAATAGTTATAAAATGGACAGCGATAAACAGCCAGCCAATCAGCTCCTGTCTGACATTTTGCCTCTAAGTGTGAACCAGAATAAGGCCTGTAGTGCATCTGGCCCCCAGACTGTTATGGTGTGTACACACGGGTACAATCAGCATGACATGCAGATCGTATGCAGATCGCACACGTTTTTAACCTTGCGTTCCCGATGCGCACTCCCGTGACAACACAAATCGAAACCCAGATAGACAGGGTAGCAATGATTATATAGTGCAAATCTAATGCAGATTGTATGAATTGTATGTAAATAGTACAGAGACATCAAAGATTGCAAAGCACTCAAATCTTCAGTCGAATAGCAAGGGGATCTCACCGTGTTTGTAAATGCATGCTGTGCATCCTGGGAGATGATGTCATGCTGAGGGGACTTACTTCCTGTTTAGCCTCACTTACTTTCACTTGTGTCTGCCTCATGGTGAATAAAGACCTGTGTTACATCCATGCTGCAGGTGTGCTCGTGATTCTGCTACTATACACATCTACAGTGTGTACACAGCATCAGGGTGCCTTGAGCTCTGCATTCAGGAACCTCTGACCCAGTATTAACAAATAGGACCCATCAGCCATGTGTTACCATAGGAGGGGGCCATGTGCAAGCTTTATGTGGGCCCTTTCCACTCTGTGGCACAGTACACTGGCATTGTATCTGAGTCTACTGCACATGACCAGGTCTCTAGGAACACAGCTTCTGCCATGTTTCTGGGGACTAATCTCTACTGCAAATCACCAGGAATATGGCTGCCTCACCATATTCTGGGTGATTTATTCTGCAGTAAAGATGTGGGACACTGGACAGGTACTGTATTTAACCATAGGGGTAGTGTGTTATTGGTGTAGGCCCAAGCTAGGGTTACCACCTCATTCCTTTAATTCTGGACACAAATGAATTACACAGGTTCTGTGGCTGATTAAAAAAAAACACAGGTGAAATGGAGTCTTGAAGTCAGACAGCCACAGAACCTGTGTAATTAATATGTGTCCAGACTAGTGAATTATTTACTTTCACTAGGAGTTCTGTACTCAGCAATTCAGCTGGTACCACCATACAAGTAGATGGATAAATAATCAGCCTATATTACAGAAAAAGGCTAACTACAGTAGGTACTTTTTATGCTTTCATATATTACCATTACTATGTCATGTTTATTGTGTAACAATTCCTGCAGACTGAGGGTTGCACACATTTCAGATCTGTACAATTGTACAAAATGCTGTAGCGCTGAGGTAAAATCTACTATTTATGACCTGCACTGAAAGTTTTACCCTCTGTAAAGTCTTTGAATGTCACCATCGAAATAACAGGAAGATAATTCTAATTTATGGTGCTGAACATATACCTTTCATCCGGCGGAGTTTAAAACGGTGAAAAGCAATGGAAGTTTAAAAGAGCTAGAGACATCATGGAGATGCTAGAGAAATATTAAGCATTTTGATAAATCACTGCCTTGCATTCATTTTACAATAAGAAATCTCATTTCAAAAGTACATAGTTTATTTTCATGCTTCTTCAGATGAGGCGTTCTAAAGCAACTTTAAAAAATTGCAATTCTAACGGGTATGGGTCATAGGGTCCACAGTTTGAAGGTCAAAATACAATGGGTTGACCACTACAGATCAACAGGGCTTTGGTTGACACAAGTACAGGTTGAGTATCCCGTATCCGTAGATCCCGTATCCGAATTATAAAAAAAAAAAAACTTGTTTTTTTGGAACAATTCAAATTATTATTTGTCCCCCCCCACCTAACCCTTTGTTTTATACTTACCAAGTCCCCCGGCGTCCATGGCAGGCCTTCAGCACCGTCTCCGGCATCTCCAGCGGTCCCAGGAGTGCTTTGTGCAAGTGCGCACGCCAGTGACTTCACCGGCGCGCCTTGGAACTCACGCAAAGCACTCCTGGGACCGCTGGAGACTCCGGAGACGGTGCTGAAGGCCTGCTGTGGACTCCGGGGGACAACATGGACGCCGAGGGACCATCGGGCACCACCAGGGGACAGGTAAGTATGCCTAAAAAAATAATTCCAAAAAAACGGAAAATTACCTTATCCGGAATGCTCGTGGTCCTGTATACTCACAAACTTAGAAACTCTTATCAGTGAGTGTAATGGTATGGAAAACAGAACATACTGTATAGGGGGACATTTACTAAGATAAGAGTTTTATTTCACATGGGAAATTGCTATAGGCAACCAATCACAATTTTTTTTTTAATTAAATTAGCAACTTGTAGAAGATAATAGATAGTGGGGGTTATTCGGGTCCACATGCAATGCTGTGGACTAAATGACGACCGCCGCTCGCAGGACTGCCTGCCCCTCCTCGTACGCCGTGTTACTGTACCTACACGGCTGTGAATGGATGTTTTGGCAAAACATTCATTTGCAGTCTATGGTGCGACACCCACATAATTCGATGGTCTCACATCCACAGATCATATGCAGGTCAAACAGTGAGGTCTCTAGGCCCATTCCCCCATAGCAAATTTATACACACAGTTTGTTGGGTATTTAACATAATCTAATTTTGTGTACCTCTTTTGTTTTTCTTATTTGAGTATTTAATGAATTAATAATTAAACTACCTTCCGGTATATCTTTTGCTATACTTAAAATGGTCATTAGGACATACTGTAGAACCGGTTGTTAATTTATTTGAATACCACCACTGCTTATACCACTTTTCCACTGCTGCTAAAACCCAGGATATTGCTGTGATAACCCCAGAGTGGCTCAATGGAAAAAGTGAAATCCGGGTGCAGTGACCGGGAACCCACCGTGGTTTACAGCACAGGTAGAGCAGACGTTAGGAGATGATTTGAACTACACTGATTTGTCCACATGATGAAATCTACAAATCAACACAAAAATCCCATGTGATATAGAACTCCCTTCTTAAGGTGTGCACACGTGGTTCAATTCCGTTTTCGATTTCTATTAGATATGGACTATTCAACCTGCTGTGAAGTTTTTCTACTCCTTTTCGATTTCCCCTATTTTCTTCTATATATTCTATTCGATGTGCATTAGATTTGGTATTATATCAACACTGGCTTCAGGCAGGAGATGGGCATCGAAGCAAATGCTGCAGTGAACACATTAGAGTTGCACTATTTGTTATGATAATCTGGGGTTAACCCTTTCTCTGACTGGTAGGTCTGCAAGGTGTTGATTACAGCCTGTATTGTGCTTCTGTGGTCGAGGTGGTGAAGCCACAGCAGCACCTGAGCCTGACACTGACTCTATTGCTAAAACCCTGAGTCAACTGCCACCTGCACAGGTCTTAAGGTGGCCATACACATGCACATTTATCTTCAGATCTGGCTGGTTGGAACAAAAACATGGTTATGGATGAGTGACAGTTTGTCACTTTTCCAGAATTTCCAAGCAAATGGTCAACTGTCATTTGCTCTCATCCATAACCATGTTTTTGTTCCAACCAGACAGATCTGCAGATAAATCTGTGTGTGTATGGCCACCTTTAGACTTCGCCCCTAATAGCCACCTTTCCAGGGCAGACTAGCTCCACCCTGTGCTCGGATGCCACCTGGTCTTTCACGGTGACACAAAGTCCCAACCGAGTCAGGGTACTAGTAAGAGGATAAACTGACTAAATAACACAAAGATAACCTAAACTCTGCGCTTGAACATGGACTGGAATATGCGACCTTGCAGACAAGGACTGAACACAGGATTTGTGGCCTTTACCGCTATAATGCGAATCTGTTGCAATAAACCAAACAAGAACTATAACCAAGGTATTGTGGAAAGGTTTGCAACCTAACCGCTTAAGCGTTACCGTCGTCAGGCTAGACCAATGGCTCTGGCATCTGCCGTGAGACTAACAAACAAGAAACATACACAAGACAAGTAGGTCTGCGAAGAGGCCTGCACCCTAACCACCTCCATGACTCTGTCTCAGGACAAGAGTTATGGCTCCTGCTGGTGCTGTGAGAATACCAATGACAGATACTGTAGCAATGAAAGGTGCGACTTCCGCCACAATGTGTGGGGAAGCCGCTGGCACTCACAGAAGCTGGATACTGACAAGATATAATGGTTCTCTGATGCAGACAGGAACTCACAGATTGAAGGCAATGTGGATCAGCCAAGACCTAGAGTACTGATCCGGTGAGTACATAGAAACCCACACAGAATATGACTAACAGTGACTGCTGTGGTCGCAGCCCATGACACTATCTACATTACATTTCCACTATATTGTCTTGGCTGCCAAGACTTTTAGACTACACGGGAGCACGCATTGGGATTGAATCGGCATCGAATGTAGAAAAACCATTCGATACCCATTTGTTTTTATATTCGATTTTGCTTTGTAAGCAAAATCGAATAGAAAAATAGTTCATATCTCAAAGTGTGTATGCTTTATGGGGGGGGGGGGGGGGATTTACTAAGGTGGAAATTCTATTGAAGATGGGATATTTCCTATAGCAACCAATCAGATTCTACTTCTCGTTTATTTAGCACCTTCTATAAGATAATAGATAGAATCTTATTGGTTTCTATAGGCAACATTCCATCCTCAATAGAACTCTCATCTTCATAAATTTACCCCTCTGTCTATGTCGAACTTGTTCATGCCGACCACTTGGGATTGACCTATTTACTAATAGATACAGTTGACCCTTTATAACACAACTACTTGGAGGAGGTTTCTGGGCAACTGGAAACCCCCCCTACCCCTACATTCACCTAACAGTTGTTGAATATCATTCTCTTACAGCTCATATTCTCATTAACATCGTCTCACAACTACAGGATTGTTGCATTAAGTGAACGCCACAGTTTTCTGGGAAAAAAAGCAATTTCCAATAGCTACAGAGATTTGCAGTATATTGTGGCAATCATTCTGTAAGAACCTATAAGAATATGTAACTGAGCAGGACAATGACAGGCCATGATGGTTGTCTACTTCATTTATTTTATTCTTTATTTTTCTCCGTCCAAGCCAAAGGGTGTACTCCTACTAATTACCTGAACATCTATATCGCTTTCTTTGTCCGTGAATTATACGAGTGACATTACAGTTATGATATTCTCAGCTTTTAATATCACTCCGCTGTAAAGAAAAGCTAATTCCTTTGTAAATGTCTCTCATTTGGGCCCCACTAATTGTCGCTGTGAGGGATAACTTTGCAGCATGAGGTTTCTAATGATTTCTGTAAAATCAATATGCAATTCAAATTAATTGTGATTACTTGAAGGCACAATGTGACACCCTGACAAACTGCTACACAGTAAATTTAAAGCTATTTTGATTAGAATTACTTACAGTGTTCAAAGATCCAGGACCACTTAGCAGGACATGCGTAGGACGTAATAAACTGAGAACACACATACTGCACAGCCTGTAACATGCCATATATGATCTACATCTCAAATTTAGGCTTCAGGTTAGGCTTCAGTATACGGAAACATGCAGTATTCTACAGGAAACATACAGTATACTGTATATACAGATGGAGTGCCTCTCTTCTTGCGGGGGTCTGGCGGTCGGATCGCCAATCGACAGCCCCAGCCAGCCACCAGAAGGGGACACGCGCACATGAGACACTCTCGCGTCCCCTTCCAACGGAGCTCCCCGCCGCGTCTCCGTCGGTCCCCGACGACCTTATGGCTTAATATGAACTGGGGTACTGTATGTCATAATGTGAATTGGGGATACTGTGTTTCTTGGGTACAGGTAGCCGTACAATTTGACTTAACATGAACAAGGGCAATATTATGGTCATACAATTAACAACTGCTGCAGAGAGGCGTTTACCTGTTGCAGCTTAGTGAAAAGGTCTGAATGGGGCCCAATGTTCGCCCAGTACTGACCAACATTTTACAAGGGAATTTTTTTTTTTTAAATGTGATTTAACCCCTTAAGCGGTGGGTTTTGCTGGGACAGGACAAACCTACCAGGGCAGGTTTGTTCTACCCCAGCAAAACCCACCACAGAGCGTAGGGCCGCCCCCCCATCGCGCCCCTCCCCACACCTGTCACCCCCCTCATCTCCACTCCGTCGATCGTACGACGGATCTCCAGGGCCCTAGCCGCTGTTCACAACAGGTGGCAGGCTCAAGGATGTTCGAGGTGACTCGGGAGGACTTGGGCAACCAAACTCCCAAGTCCCCCCAAGCCATGCTGAACATCCCTAAGCCTGCTGCCTGCTCACTGCATCTAATGGTGGCGGAGTCAGTGGCAGGGGAGCTCCAGCGTATGAGTGCCGGAGCGGAGAGGTGAGGGGGAGCGACAGGGGAAAGGAGAATGGCCACTGTGGGGGTGCCCGGACAGGTGATGCGCCAGTGGTGCACAGCTGCAGGCACCACTGGCGCACACCTTCATATTGGTGGTATGCCTGGAATTTTTCCAGGAGAGCCCGCTGCAGTAGCACAGCTGAGCCCAGAAATTTTCCGGCATACCACTCAAGTGGTTAATATCAGTGAGAAAATGGATTTTAAATTTTTATTTTTGATGATTTTTTTGTCTTAAACGAGAAAAAAAAAAAAAAAAGATGTTTACTGTAAATGTTCTTTCATTAAAGCCTTGGAAACATAAATTGTGTGATTTAATTCAAGAAATGAGCATTAGGCTACAAGATCCCTTCAGAAATATAAAGACATTTCCTATTTCAATCTCCCTGCTTTAAAATATTCCATATTCTGTAAAATATTTATCCATTTTGCATCAATTTCCCAGTTTTGAGTGACTACTGAAGTATTCAACACCTCCTAATTTATTGTAAACATAATGTGCTAACTTGCTTTGTTCCATTGCACCGGTACTTGTTGGATTATAATAAAAGGTTAAAAATGAAACCTATAAATATCAAATGAACATCGCTTTTGAAAGGATTTCCTGTTTTTTTCTATCAAACACTGTAATTTGTTTTTAAAGCACAGAAATGTTGAGTGGTATGAAAAAAAAAAAGAAACGATACACAAAAATCTACCATTTACCTATTACGTGATACCTGATATGGAATTAATTTGTTTTGCTTCTTCGGTGAAAGTAGCTGTTTTTCAACTTTACCGTACAAACTACTTAAAATTAATGTATAAATATTACATACAAACATTCATGAAAATATACTCAAAAGAAATTATGGCATTTAATGTGCCACCAAGCTCTATGTTAGAGAAATTGTATCTCATAGGAATTATTATTTTTTATGCCTCCAAGTAGCGTTTATTGTAAAGACTCTCATAATATTACTGCGCTAATCATCATGTGCGACATATTTGGCGATTGACTCATTCCCTTTACCACGCACATGAATCTAATTTGCTTCCGTGGCTCATAGAAATGCACTGAGCAGCGATGGCATGGTGTGGCAATTTAGAGCCACATTTGAGACATTGGTGTATTAAACTGAATTTATACTACTTAGCGAGTCAAGGTGAATCAGGCCTATAGTCCCTGTTTTTATTTATACAAGTGCAATTCACATGAATAATTACGATGGACACACATTATTAGAACCATACCTCCCAACTGTCCATATTTTCTTAGGACACTCCCCTTTTTGGGACGATCCATCGTCTTGCCCGGGGCCAGTAGTGTCTCGCGGCCGGCATTGTGTGTGTGTGTGTGTGTGTGTGTGTGTGTGGGGGGGGTAGTTGGAAGTCCCTCTACCTGCCCCTGCTCTTCTCAGCAGAGCAGCATGGAATAGATGCTGTGAGCGCATGTGCACAATATCTATTCATTGTGACAGAGGGGCTGTTGGCGTGGCCAGCAGCTCACCCAAAACTGGCCATGCCTCCATAGTGATGGAAAATTTGTCAAGGGGCTCACAGCTTCCAGCTAGGCCAGGCCCATTTTACAACAAAAAAAGGTGTGGAATCAACGTGATCTGTAGGTGCAAAAAAAGTAAGTGAATAATAAACATTTGGGAAAAAATATTAAATTAGTGTTACGTCCCTTGTATCAGGTAGTGAAAGTCCTTTAGGAGCAAATTGATGATGGAAAGAAGATTGAGTCCTGTGATGTCCCAGCCATTTTAGAATCCCTTTAAAAATAGTGACATATGTTTAATGATAAGCTAATGATATATTCCTACGCGCACCTTGTTCACCTCTATATGAGGGACTGGGTGGTGGCGTATGGAGGTATTTTTCAGTGAAACAACTGAGATGGCATAACCGACTCAAATTGATTGAATGGGTTTTTAACAACACATATACTGTAGAGGTTTCTTTAAATCAGATATAGAATAGATTTCCCTTCTAGCGTACCTCACTCACCTCTATGTGGGGAATATAATGCATATAAAGGTATCTTTCAATCGATGAAGACAATACAGGATAGCGTACCCCACTCACAGAATTTGAGTATAAAAATAAAGATAAAAATGAAAAGTCCAAATGAAGCATAAAGCAATTAAAATAAATATGACCAGTGTCTGGATAAATATATGGCTGCTCACACGCTGGTTCTTCCGACACGTTTCGGTTCTGTGGACCTTTGCCTGAGGTCACGCACCTTTCACATGCGTGCACACTGCGCAAGCGTTCCGATCTCCCAATTTTATCAATTTTATTAGCATTTTTGCAATTGCCTTACATTTTTAGCAACTACAGTATGAAAAACCATATACAAACATATCTATCACATGAACGCTGTAATTTTGTTGATTTAATTTCCGGTAACCAGGTTGAAATACAGAAGTATATAGCACGTTTTCAATTAGTGGTACACATCGCTGGAATATAAAGTACAAGCTTCTGAACTTCTCTCATAGTTAAGAGTTGTGTGTAAACTTGTTACAGATCTCTCAGTGGGGCTCATGAACTCACGATCCACTGATTCACAGAGAACTCTTCTCTTGACGTGTCGGCAATTAAAGTCTATAGCCAGCGCCTTGAGATTACTACAAATGTCTGTCTGTTAAGGAGAAAACCACTGCTATTTTGAAATGTGTTTCAAAGGGACTACAAAGAGTTTCTTATCATACTTGCATGTGGCTGGTAACATCTCAAAAAAATTTCCATGGTCACTTATACCGCTTTCACATCATAAATACCGGGTTGCACACGGGATTTGGTCATGGGTCCAGCCCGGAAGTGACTCAGCATTTGCGCTAACTGCAGCTCTCAGCGACCCCGCTTCTTGCTGGGTCGCTGACATCATCCGGAGGTGGGAAGGAGCGGTGGCACGTCAGGCGGGTGCAGGGAAGGAGGCAGCACTAAGGTAACGCTACTGCCTCCTCAAAAGAAGTGAACGGGACCCGGGTCGCTTGACACGGGTTAGCCGTTCACACTGCCCAGCAACCCGGGTCTAACCCAGGTAAAACCTTTATTTGCCGGGTTGCTGGACCCGCGATTTTTCAAAAGGCCCTTTCACACTGCACAGTGATCTAGGTCCACCTGGCAACAACATGGGTAGGATCCGGGGTTTTGTGTAGTGTGAAAGAGGTATTACTTGTTAGGTAGCCACATTGTAGTATTCAAACTCTGACTAGCAGGGCCCTCCTCCCCTTAGTTATCTACCTGCACTATCACTATCTCCAGCAGCCCCCACTCACAGCTAATGTCTATAGGACCTCATTTAGCATGGATTGCTAATTAGAAAAAAAACTATGTGGACTGCGAGCAGAGTGCCGTCACCAAGAAAGAAAAAAAACTCCCCTTGCAAAATTGTGAATGCATCGAACATAGTGATCCTTTCACAAAAACTGTACCATCAATCATTTTTTTCCTTCTGCACCAGTCTGGGGCTTCCAACAATCTTCTCTAGATTCAGGCTGGAATTGGTCATCCCTGACTTCAGAGTAGAGATGAGTGGTTCAGATTCCGTGGAATTCGAACCGCTCCGAACATAGCCGCGCTCGTGAGTTTCCAGATTTGTTCGGAAACCCGAGCGCGGCTGAACGCCGGAATCTGGCGTTGGATTCTCATGAGACGCCGAGTCTATAAAAGCTTGGCGTCCTGAGAATTTGGCGCCATTTCACAGTCACGCTTCAAGCTGCGCACAGCTCTGCTTGTAGCAGATCTGGGCATTGTGCAGGCTAGAGGGGTGTTGAACTTGTCATCATTAGTGTGCAGAGGGGTGTTGTGCAGAGGGGTGCAGTGCAGTCAGTGCAGAGGGGTGCTGTGCAGTGCAGATAGAGGGGTTTTGTGCAGACTCAGAGGGGTGTTGTGCAGTGCAGAGGGGGTTGTGCTGTGCAGAGGGGTTTATAATATACTTAATTATATTGTAGTAATTGTACTGGGCGTGTTTTAGGCAGGCTGTCAGTCAGTGTAGTGGGGTACAGTAGTACACAGGCAGGCTATCAGTAATCTTTTCATTGTTAATTTTGTTTCCATTGGGGTGTGTGGTCACTGTGGTGTGCTGCACTGCAATCCAATACACCATATACTACTGTCAGAAGCAGAACAAGTTCTGTGTGTGATTGTTCTGCCTCCACGGGCCACGCAGTGTTATCCAATCCCTGTCCATAAAATAAAAATACAATAAAAAAATACATTTTACTGTTCTTTATTTTTTTGCTTTATACTGCACCCCAATAGTATACACCACAAGTTCTGTGTGTGATTGTTCTCCGTCCACACAGCGTTATACTAGCTGCGCATTAAAACAAAAAAATGTTGCTCTTCTTTATTGTTTGTGTGTACTGCACCCCAATACACCATACTGATACTGTCAGAGGTTCTGTGTGTACTGCACCCCAATACACCGTACTGATACTGTCAGATGTTCCGTGTGTTAATAACCAGACAGCTTGCTGCAGACCTTGGCCTAAATTGAATGAAAACAACATTGTGAGCTGTAAAGTGGTCAAAATTATCTGGAAAGGGCTGGAAATGAATGTTATTGAGGTTACTATTACTCTAGGGACAAAAAAAATTCAAAAATTATGCAATTTGGGCGTTTTTGACCAAGCCAAATCCAAATCCCAGCGACAAATCCAAATCTTCGGCCCGGCGCAAATCTCTACTTCAGAGACCCCCCATAAAACCCCACGGGCAAGCCTATGTTTTCACAAACACTCCCAGAAAACGCCAGGTTTACACCCATTAATGCTGGCTTCCTGTCAATCAAACAGCAGCTACTCTGTGACATCTATGTGTACGGATTTTTATTTGCTGACAGCCGCTGCATATACACAGGGTGAATGCAGCGGAAGCACAGTTGTTCAATGAAGCGGACTGGGAATACTTTGATTAGAGATCCAGGCTGAATTATTTCACTATAATAATCCAGGTATAATGCTACTTATTCTTGGTGATACCACATAAATAAACCATAATAATAAATTCTAATAAATCGATATTGAGAACAGCAGGTGCTGGAGTGGCCAGCAATACTGACTCTTCTTACATTGGGGAGAAGAGGTATCAGCACAGATAACAGCATTGATACCATTTCTTCTCTATGATGACCATTCATACATTTACCACTGACTCTTTTTAAGAAACTAACGGCTGGGCCAGATAACCAATAGGTGGAGTAGAGAGCTTCCTGGTGCCTCTGGAGTTAGATCTCTTGAGAACTCCCCTGGGAACTGTGGGAGCAGTGATGCCTGCTGGGATTGCCGGCATGACAGGGACACCGGAAAGTGGAGATCCTGGGAGAGCCGCGTCTGGCTCTCCCGCCGAGGCTGTGAATGATGCCACTGCCGCCATTGCCAGCACTGCAATCCCCAGCCAAGCCTGCCAAAAGGCTCGGCAACAGAATACATCTATTGTGCAGCAGGTGCGGTCTTCAGGCTTCGATGTGCATGGGAATTTCCCAACACATAGGACCTGATGCCAAATCCATGTGATGTGGTTACTTTTGCATCCAATTTATCTCCAAAATCAGATGGAAAGTGACCAAATCGTATGTGAATCGCTCTGGTGTATGGGCAGCTTTACAGTATGAACAATAAAAAACTGTACTTTTCTCATTTGTTCAGTCTGTCATTATACAAAAGATCACATTAACAAATGTATTAATTCATAGCTAAAAGGCCAAAATTCAACAGAGTTTGGAACCACACCAATAAATTATCCACTGAGCTAGTCAGGCAGTCAATGTATTTCAGACACTCACGGCTGCCAGGAAGTTGTAGGTGGCGATATTTTGGACCGAGTCATAATGAAGAGTTTCAAAAGCTTAAATACTACTTAACAAAATGATTCAATATATTGTGACTGCAGCGGCAGACTGAACAATGAGATGCTAGGAACATTCCTTTTTTAGAAAGCAAATTGAAACATTTTTAACAATAATATACAGTTTGCAAAGTAAAAAAATAAAACATGTTACACATTTACAGTTAATGCTGTGTTTTGACAAAATCGCATAGTACATCGTACAAATTGCACCCGATACTGTTTCGAGCCCAATGCATGGCCCTGCGGTATCAGAATTGAATGTAGAAATAGAATCTACAATCTACATACCTTATCCAAACAAGAGCCATGCTGCTCAATGCTGCCCCTGGCGCTGTCTCTCTCTTCCTCCATGCCAGCAGATGCTGGGTACCGGCGTCCACCGATATCGGATCAATATTGACAGCCGCCAAATCTAACGTGTGTACACGCTTTATGATGATCAATTGATAATAATAATAATAATAATAATAATAATAATAATAATAATAATAATCAAACTAGAACAATAAATAACGTTTGTATCATAAATTCAAATTTGTTGCTGATTTGGGCTCTTTCAATGTAATTATGTACCTCAAAAGTTCCAGCTGTTAGGATCATGTCATATTCTGAGATTCAGCGTAAAATTTTAAAGCCTTCAGGTGAGAACTGAAATAATTAAAACCTCTAAAGGGATTTACCTTCCCATGGTGGGATGTAAATGAGGCACTAGAGACTAAGCTTTCTAGATAAAATACATAATAAATGTGTCTTACACTGAAATGGGACAGATGAAGACCAGGAATAAACTGAAGAGTTTATCTGAGAAGATTACAGGTTTACAAAGGATCTCCACAAATAATGTCATTTTTATTTATAAGTGCAGTAGTGAGTAACATTCCTGCCTTACAGCATTAATGTCTTGAGTTTAGGTCCAAGTCATGCCCCCTCTGGGTGGAGTTTGTACGTTCTCTAGGTGTTTGCATGGGTTTTCTCCCACTCTTCAAAACATACCTGCCGCCTTTTTAACCCCTTACCGCCGCAGCCTGTTTTTGCCTTCCTGACAGAGCCCTTTTTTTCAAATCTGACATGTATCACTTTATGTGGGGATAACTTTTTATTGCTTTTACTTATCCCAGTGATTTTGAGATTGTTTTCTCGTGACACATTGTACTATAAGTTAGTGGTAAATTTTGGTCGATACAGTCTGTTTTTTTGTGAAAAATACCAAAATGTCGTAAAAAAATTGAACATTTTGCAATTTGCAAAATGTTAAATTTTCTGCTTGTGAGACAAATAATCATACCACTCAAAATAGTTAATAACTAACAAAGACCATATGTCTACTTTATTTTACCATCATTATTTCAACCTCCTTTTAATTTTTTTGGACACTAGGGGGCAGCAGAGACAAAATTATACACAGAACACAGAAAACGCTGCAATTGTCTGTTCACATTTGAACAGCCAATCGCAGCGATCGCCGATGGGGGGGGGGGCATCGCTGCCCCCCCTGGGCTACGAGGGAAGATGTCTGCTGTCAGGGACAGCAGCCATCGTCCCTCTGTCACCACGTCTATAGACGCGGTGACAGTTTAAAGTCATGACGTACATTTATGCCATGCGTCGGGAAGTACATCCCGGCCATGACGTAAATGTACGGGGTTAAACTTTAAAGGAGTGAAATCAGGGCTGGACGAGGCTTCGTTTTTGGGGTATGGCTGATGTCACCAAGCCCCGCCCCCACGACCGGCACCCGCATTAATTATCGGGTCCGTGGATGGGGAAGGGGCTAAAATGACGCAAAATTCTGCGATTCGTGTCATTTTAGCCCCGCCCCCTCCCCACGGACCCGCGAAATTCTGACATATTTACAGCGGGGAAGGGGGAGCATGGGCTGTTGCTACAATGCGGGAGACTTGCCCACCTTCCCGGGGGGGCCGGGAGGGGGACCCGATTTGCGGGACCCTCCCGGCCATTCTGGGATGGTAGGCAAGTATGCTTCAAAATACTTGCTGGCAGAGAAGGTTAAGTCAAACAAAATGAACACGGTTTGTCTATACTTGTACAGTTTCAATGGGGGGAGGAATGCCCAAGATGTATAAGTGGATATTCAATTGGGATAAGTTCACTAGTTCGACCTTATGAAGGATGACATACAGTACCTTAGGTCAACCACTGAAGGTCGACTGGGCTTAGGTTGACACCTGGAATAGGTCAACAAAGCTCCGGCTGAGAAGAGCAGCAGGAAGGTGCTGGGAGCAGGTAAGTGAGCCCCCCCGTGCTGGTCATTGCCTACGTCGGGGGTAGCGCCCGTATAGACCCTCCTGGAGCCCACCCAGTGGTACGGCCTTTGCCACACCTCCCCTCCTGTGCCACATCTCCCACCGCCAACTCGACCCCGTGCGTCCGGAGCAAAGCGGCAGCGGCCGCATCCCCCCCAGAGCGAAGCGGCGGTGGCGGGCGCACACACACCCCCCCGGAGCGAAGCAGCGGTGGCGGCATCTCCCCCATGGAGCGGGTGAGCGTGCCGGAGCCCCCCCGCCTAGGACGCTTCGGCGCCATGCACCGGCACTGCCATCTACTAAGGCATTGTGGGAGAATATAATAGTGTGCCAAGGGCAGCATGGTGTCCATGTCGACTATGTCAACATTCAGGACAAAAAAACGTGAAAACTCATGTCAACCTTTTGACTGTCAAACTTCCCAATGTCAAGCTAATGCTTGTGTCGACCTATTTCAGGTGTCAACCTAAGCCCTGTCGACCTTCAGTGGTCGAACCAATGTATGCCGACCTTCACTGAGTAGACCTAGTGACCCATACCGCTACAATTAGTTGCGGGGATAACCGCACCGGTCATTGTTAGTGCCGCATGAACCATTTAGCTGTTAGAAAGCAGCAGGATTTCCCCTGGAATCTGCATTGTAATGTGCAGGGAAACCCATTGCGTCCACATTTTATATTGAACCAAATCAATGTGTTATTGCCGACGTGATTTACAGTGATTTCAGGAGCTTTTCCCTGAGCAATGCAATACTGTATATTAGATGCTGGGTAAACCGTGCAGTTAATTGAATATGCTCCATATTCTCTGTACAGCACTGTGAAAATTGGCGGCACTATATAAATAAATATAATAATAATAATATTAACCCCTTCCCGACATTTGACGTACATTTACGTCATGGTCGGGATGTACTTCCCGACGCATGGCATAAATGTACGTCATGACATTAAAGTGTCACCGCGTCTATAGACGCGGTGACAGAGGGACGATGGCTGCTGTCTCTGACAGCAGACATCTTCCCTCGTGGCCCAGGGGGGGCAGCGATGCCCCCCCCATCGGCGATCACTGTGATTGGCTGTTAAAATGTGAACAGCCAATTGCAGCGTTTTCTGTGTACCGACGAATAACGACGCTCGGTAACACAGGGATCGGTGGTGATTGGTGCTGTTAAGTACAGCACCAATCACCACCGGGTGTAAAGGGGTCACTGGTGGTCACCCCACCTCACCCCACCTGCCCCCAAGGCTGTAATTGGTCCGTCGGACTGACGGACCAATCACAGCCATTACACCTCAGAGGAAATAACGGAGACAGCCCTGCAGCCGCCATTCTGGTCAGGAACAGCGTGCAGAACGGTCTCCGTGCCCATCTGTCCTCTTATACTGACCTGATCAGCGTTGTGGTGTGGTGGCATCCGTGCTGCCTGCTGCTGGTGCTTCCTGGTTGTTGGTGCTTCCTGCTTGTGCTTCTGCTGCTGCTGCGGCGTCATTGTGTCATATAATATAATATTGTGTAATATAATTTTGTATCTGCTGCCCCCTGCTGCCCCCCTTTTGTGCTGATCAGTATAAATTAACTGATCAGCAACTTTTTTGGGGTGCAGGTTTTTTTTTTTATATATATATACCCCGTCAGGTTGCACCAAAAGTTGTGTGCCTGCTGCCCCTCACTGCTAATCAGTGTTGCATCACTGATCAGCAGCTTTTTTAAAAAAAATTTTTTGGAGGGTGCTGTGGGGTCTTTTTTTTTATTTTTTTTTACACCCACGGTGATTTTGTGGGTGTCCTGTGGCCGCTGAGCGCTGATCAGTGACGTACATCACTGATCAGCATTTTTGGCACAGGGTTGATCTAATTTTTTTTTTGGGGATCAAATTCCAGTTGCCTTTGACTCATCAGCAGTTTTTTTTTAATTTTTTTTTTTTTTGGAGGGTGCTGTGGGGTCTTTTTTTAAATTTTTTTTACACCCACGGTGATTTTGTGGGTGTCCTGTGGCCGCTGAGCGCTGATCAGTGACGGACGTTACTGACCAACATCTGTGCTCAATTTTTGGCGCAGGAGCTTTTTTTTTTTCTTTTAACCCCTTCAAGGTTGTAGCAAAAGCTGCCTTGAAGCTGCTGCCCCTTAAGTGCACTTACACGTGTTAAAGCACTACATACACACTACATACCCCCCATGTTGAAATAAAGTTTGTACCCCCCCTACACTATACACGTGTTGAAACACTACACTTACACAAACACAAAAATAATAAAAATGTCCCAATCATCCCAAAGACTGTTTTCAGCGGAGGAGGCATATGCCCTTATTGCCTCTGACACTGACACAGCCAGTGAAGTAAGCGATGAATTTGCATTCGTCTTAAGCTCCTCTTCCTCCTCTAGTGATGAGGGACCCCCTCAAAGACGCCCCCGTAGAGCAGCTTCGGGGGTCTTGCTAATGCGACATAGCACCCACCATTCATTCCACCAGAATCTGTGCTGCAAAATCCAAATATCACTCCTTCCCTTCTGAGTCCTGCCATGCACCCAAATTGTATTTTTTGGTCACATATGAGGCATTGCCGTACTCGGGAGAAATTGCGGCACAGATTTTGGGGTGCTTTGTCGCCTTCATTCCTTGTGAAAATGAAAAATTTTGAGCCAGAACTGCATTTTTGTGTAAAAAAATTTAATTTTTCATTTTCACAGCCCAGTTGTACCAAAATTGGTGAAACCCCTGGGGGTTTGAAATGTACACTATACCCCTAGATGAATTCCCTAAGGGGTGTAGTTTGCAAAATGGGGTCACTTGTGGGGGGGTTCCTAACTTTTAGCATCTTATGGTGCCTAGAAACCTACATGGTGCCTAAAAAATAATCTCATAAAAAGGAGGCTCCAAAATCAAGTAGGTGCTCCTTCTATTATGAAGCCTGTGGTTTGGTCAACGTGCACACTAGGGCCACATGTAGGATATTTATGAAAACAAAAGAATTGGGGGAATCAATTTTTAGTCACATTTCTCTAGTAAAATCTACTGTGTTCCTTAGAAAAATGTATTAAATTTGAAAATCTGCAAAAAAAAATGAAATTTTGAAATTTCACCTACACTTTGTTTTAATTCCTGTGAAACACCTAAAGGGTTAACAAACTTCCAAAATGCTGTTTTGAATACTGTGAGGGGTGCAGTTTTTGAAATGGCATCATTTATGGGGGTGTCTCACATACAAGTCCCTCAAAGTCACATCAGAACTGAACTGGTCCCTAAAAAAATCAGTGTTTGAAATTTTCTTGAAAATTTTAGAATTTGCTATTCATATTTTAAGCCTCCTAGTGTCCAAAAAAATTAAAAGGAGGTTGAAATAATGATGGCAACATAAAGTAGACATATGGTCTATGTTAGTTATTAACTATTTTGAGTGGTATGATTATTTGTCTCACAAGCAGAAATTTTAACATTTTGCAAATTGCAAAATTTTCAATTTTTTTACGACATTTTGGTATTTTTCACAAAAAAACACAGACTGTATCGACCAAAATTTACCACTAACTTAAAGTACAATGTGTCACGAGAAAACAATCTCAAAATCACTGGGATAAGTAAAAGCAATAAAAAGTTATCCCCACATAAAGTGATACATGTCAGATTTGAAAAAAAGGGCTCTGTCAGGAAGGCAAAAACAGGCTGCGGCGGTAAGGGGTTAATAGTAAAAATAATAATAATAATAATACAGTTGACATGAAAAGGCTTCATACACAACCAGGGAGTTCAGTGTTTCTTTCTTTATTACAATTGTTGACCACCTTATTATATGCAGAATGTTCCAATACCAAAATCCGGTCACATGTCGGCTCCAGAAACAGTGAAAAACCCCATGTCGACCTTTTGACTGTCGACCTAGACATTGTGTAACTAATGACCTGTTGGACTAACGACCTGTCGAACTAATGACATTTCGACCTAAACCATGTCAACCTTTTCCCATGTCGACCTAGATCCCTGTCGACCTTTTCCCATGTTGACCTAATGGTGTTGACCTAATGACTGTCGAACATCATGCTGTAGACCAAATGATCCCAACCCGGTCTGCAAACCATGAAGAACAGCCCCAAAATATCTACAGTGAAGGAACAAGCTCTTCAGACAAAGGGCTGGTAATAAATCTTACTTATATCGGAAAGTGTAGCGCACGGGTGTCAAACACAAGGCCCGCGGGCCAAATCCGGCTCGCCAGACCTAGTCATGTGGCCCGTGCGAGGAGATAGCACAGGGCAGTGTGTCCCAGCTCCTGCCTTCGCCACCTCCTCTCACCTACCCCACCGCAGCCACCTTACCTGTTCCTCCACTGTCGGCGGCCATGTTCCTGTAGGCACATACAGTATGTATGCGGCTACAGAAACATGGCCGCCGGCCTCCACGGCTACGTGGAGGAGGGCCCGTCCGCCTGTTCCCTCTGTTGCCCGGCAGTGACAGACACTGGGTGGGGATGTCATGACGATGACGCCGCCCGCCCATGCGTCTGTAGAGAAGTAGGAGCAGGCAGGGAAGCTGGACCGGGAGTCGGGGACAGTGTGGCCGCAGCAAGCAGTGAAGAAAAGCTGGAAGCCGCAGCAGCTGCAGGACAGACGGAGAAACAGTAAGTGAGGATGAGGATCACACTCACAATAAAAAAATTATATATATCTGCTGTTTCCTGAGGTGTCCCCGTGTATAATAATATTAATGCCATGACACCACAGGCTGCTCCTCCTGTATAATCATTTATGTGTCATGGCATTACTTTTATTATATTATACAGGGGGAGCAGTCTGTGGTGTCATGGCATTATTATTATACAGGGGGAGCAGCCTGTGGTGTCATGGCATTCATTTTATATTATACAGGGGGAGCAGCCTGTGGTGTCATGGCATTATAATTATACAGGGGGACCTACAGATACAACCGGCCGTTTGAGGGTGACCAAACTGCTGATACGGCCCCTGATGAATTTGAGTTTGACACCCCTGCTGTAGCGCAACAGAATTCGAGGGGAAACCACAATGGTTCCTCAGTAACAAATGTTATTTGTTGGTTTATGGCTTTCAATAGTAAAATAAAGACCTTCATTAGGATGAAAGCATCATGTTAGTATTCTGGCTGGTTCTAGTGTATTCTTAGGCTCCATCACTGTGGATAATGGCATGAGCTCACAATACACATCTGCATACATAGAAGAAATGGATGTTCGAGAAGAACCTACAGGTCCATGTAGTCTGCCAAGAAGTAAAAATCATAGTTAGCAGAAGTTTTAGGTTCTCATTGGGGCCTGATTCAGAACTGTTCGCTAGGCAGCATATACTCGCAGCTTAGAGTACAGGTCAGCGCCACCCGCCACCCCATGAAACACCCCTCCCCCCCCTTTCGCTGGCACTGCCAGCATCCCCTCGCTAGCATGCAAGGGGATGTGTACGAAAATGAGGTCGAAGGGGAGAGAAATCGTGTGATGGTCGCCAACTATCGAATGATTTTTCTCCCCTTCCGATAATAAGCATCAGTCTAAACGGACTTTTACTTCCGTCGCAGATCGCCAAAAACATGATGTCAGCCGTCTGCTCCGAGCAGCCATTCCATTTGA